>NW_011967217.1:1323300-1339534 GCF_000949405.1 Vollenhovia emeryi | reverse complement strand
TCCCCTCTCTCTCTCTCTCTCGCTCTCTGTCTGTGACGGGACAAAGGGCGGGAGGCGGAAGCGAGGCACGGGGAGAGTTTAGCACACGGCTCGTACCGAAACACGTAGGACCGCGGGTAAGGGAGGAGGGTGGAATCGGCAGCGACGAGAGGGGGTGTAGTGACTGCGGCGGGAGGGGGTGAGACAGAGAGAAACCGCGGGGAGGGATGGCTCGCTCGGTGTGTTCCGCTGTTCCGGGGTTTTATAGCGGCGGTCGGAATTAATGAGGGACCGTGTTTTCACGGCGACCGAGTGGCGGTGCAGATTTCATTTTACTATTTACCCCGGGGAATTTATTTGGCAACGAGCGGCGGGCGGGGTGCGGTGCCGCCGGTGGTTGTTGCCGGGGGGGGGGGGTGGTGCGATACCACGGTGCGCGCGACACGGTGCCGCGTTTGACCGATAATTCCGACGATCATCCTGCCGGCGATCATCAATACTAATTAGCGCGTCTCTTTTTCAGGCCCTCGGGTTATTCGGAAATGTGCGAGCCAGGTGTCAATTTTAAGGAAAGAATTATTTTTTCAAAAGACTTGCCAAGTTCTCTCTCGGAGAATTGTTGCGTATCCTCGAAGAAATATAATTTTCACTCGTGAACGAGAAGACGACGCACCGCGTGTCAAAAATCAAGTAGTGCAAACAGAATTCTGTACGCCAAAGCTTGGAAGTCGGTCCGTCTAAATAGCCCTTTAGTCGCTCTCCCCCTTTCCATCCGCTCTTTTCGCTCCCTCCTTGCCGCGGCGAACGGGGGTGGAGGATCGCGACTGCGGGGGGTCGTCGCGATCCCACCGGTGCCAGCGAGCAAAACGTTATTAAATCGCGGATTCGCGTCACGTTTCACGATCTAACGAATTAATATGGAAATTCCAAAGCACCTTACGAACGAACGAACGAACGAACGGCGTCGACGCGAAATCCCACAGACACTCCCGGGAGCAACGGGGGTAGCAAAGAGATCGTATCGCATTGGCGCCGACATTCCAATTCTATCCTCGTTCTCGAGTTTTTTTTTCCCCTCCCTTCCGATAGTCTGTGAAAATCCAGATTTCTTACGATCGTCAAACGGGGACGGGCACACGGAGGCGACGCACTTAATTCCGCGGACAGACTGCCACGTGGAATACATAAGATAATTGGGTGTTGCACATACAATTACTTCACATGTTTATAAAAAGTCGATACTCGCGTAGGGGGGGGGGGTGGGACGTCAGTTGAACGGTGCGGCGCGAGAAAATGCACGGTAGTCTATAATTTGTAAAGAGACCTCGCTTGGAGCACGAGGTATCGCATTTAATCGTAGAAATTACAGACCTATGCCTCGAACCCATCAATAGAACAGGACATGGCGGTTCATTAGGTCCATGTGCGCCAGCACGCGGGGGTCTATATAATTATAATGCGAGTCTTCGGCCGAGAGATTTGAATCGCTCGTTCTCTGGGAGGGCATGCAAACCTGGTGAAATTCTACGCCCATGATTACGGGACTAAAATGAAACGTATATTTGGGGTTAGGGCGGATCAGGGGGTTGGAGCCTGGCGGGCCCAGGAGTCGTTTATATGGTGATTCAATGGGGGTGCTTGGCAAAATGTCAAGGGACTCGTAAGGGCGGCCTCGAGTTTCGGCGCGTTTCAGCCACCGCCACCGCCACCGCCGCCCTTGCCTGCTGGTTATTCGTGCAAAAATTTCACGTTCGCGGCGTTTCGTGCGTACCGCGAACGTTGAAGAACGAACTTTTGCGTGATAACACCGGCGAACTTTCCCCGAGAAGTTTCCTGAAAGTAGGATTTATCAGCTATGCGATACCAAACGCGAAACAAGAAACGCTAGAGCCCACGGAGGTGTTTTTCATAAACACGCATTTGTTCTATAGCACATCCGCCGCGCTGCCGGCCGTTCGCTCCGCGGCAGAGGCGATAATGCCGAATAACAATTTCGCCGTGCATTTCAATTATCGCGCCGTCTCTCTCGCCCATATAAAACACGGCGGGTAAATATTTGACGTAGTAATCGTTCCGCCTTTCAATGCGCATTAGAGGTTTAACGCTAATCAGTCGGAGCTTTCTATCGTTTGCCGCGGCATTGTGCTCCTGACGTTAATTGATGCGGCGCACGATAACGGGAGCGCCGTGTTATGTGCCGCGAGCAATTTAACGCCGAGATGCTTTCCGACCTTGATACTATCCGAACCGATGAATCGACTGCCATTCGTGCCGCGCGTAGGACAGATGTTCGGCCAACCGCGGTCGGCGGTGGCCTTTGTCAAGGCTGTAGTTTGCACACCGCTCGTTACGCAACGAAAAATATGGGCGAGCTGGAGTGGGTGGGCTTGAACTCTGACGGTCGATTGTTACCGCGCGCGTACAAAGCGTCGTCATCGAGGAACGAGAGCGGATCGCGAGCGAGAAAGGTCGCGCCACACCGCAAGCGGGGGCAGGGGAGGGGGGGGGGGTCGAACGCCGATGGGAAAAGTCTTATCGACCTTTCGGACAGAATCGCAACCCGAGACCGCGGCGCGCGCTTGAAAACAAGAATATCTACCGAAGATTGACGAATATGATCCGCGGTGCCAAGTGCCCGTCTAATGATTTGAGCCCTGAGCCTTAAGAAATTGACCAATCGCGGTCAAGTGTGAGTAGAATACGCGACTGTGATTAGTCAATTTCTTAAGGCTCAGGGCTTGAATCGTCGATTGTAGGCTGGGGCTAAACTTTTCCACAAATTAAGGGCCAGTTTCACAAACGTCGGTTAACTGTTAACCAGAGTTCAGCCGACTCTCTATCTTTTTCCGTCTTCCCGAGTCGAAATTTTGGCCCTATGTTGAACCTTTAATTCTGTTATATAGTGGGACCTAAGACAGTAAAAGAGGTCGGACTGCAAGTACAAAATTTATTCCTACTTTATAGCTGATAGTATCGGAAATTTCTACTTCTGCCAGTTTAGCATTAAAGTAGGTCCTTTTAAGTAGGAGCTAAAGTACCTGTTTAGAATTGAAGATTCAAGGGAGGAGTAAAAAATATAATGCCATCAAAGTAGGTTATTGCTGGTCTATGTAGGTTTAATTAGCTTTAAAAGTGTCAAAATAGCACCAACATTCCGACTCGGGTTATTATCTAAGAAGAGACAGAGAATCGATTGATCTTGGGGTTAGCAGTTGACCGACGTTTGTGAAACTGGTCCCAATTCGTCTAGAGATGAACGCAAGCAGGACTCTATCGCTGTCTGCGCTATTTGCACGTTGGCGGATTTTAAAATCTCGCGTTTTAATCGCCGCGAGACGAACAGTCGCGGGTTAAAAAGGTGCGGGTGAAGACGCGGGGCAATCACAGCCTCGCTAAAAAGGACCGGGCCTCTCCCGTCTGTATCTCGTTCGGCCGCAAATCGATTGGAAACGGTCCGCGAATACAAATCGCCGGCACATATAATCCGCTTTCCTCGCGAACCGCAATTTGTCTTCCCGGCCCTTTCGTCGTTTTCTGTTAGACGCTGCCCTCTCGCCGAGCCGGTCCTTCTCTCCCTACGGCTAATCCGCCGCCCCGGTTCTTCCGGCATCGATTTTTCACGCGAGACCCCGACTTCCGTGCGACCGAGGGTCCTTCGTGCACGAGAGAAAGAGAGAGAAACCCGGGAGGGATAGAGGGTTATGTGAGGAGTCAGGAGATTAAATAGGAAAAGGTCAACCACACGATCTGACACGAAGGGCGGCCATGGTTGTTACATCGTTCTCTACCTCTGCGCTAGTCCTTCACCTTTTTCGCTCTGGCGAACAAATTTCCGCGTATTTTTTATCCTTTATTTTTTATTTAACGTAAATATCTTCAATAATTTTATGAATTTATAACTCGACTTTATAACCTGTGTATAATTCATCTGTCGCAAATAGCAAAAAGTGAAGTACTTGTTGTCAAATACTTGTAAAGTATTGTTGAATTAATTTCACTCGCTTACACACACTCATGCTTCCGTAGCACACGAGCTTTGTTTTCTTTGTTTGTTTTGCTAATAGTATTATTTCACTTAATTTCTACACGTTGTACATTTGCGTTCTTCGGGGAATATGCCAAGAACGAAACAAATTCTCTTCCTTTTTTTTCCTCCTCCGCCCTGCCGCCCCCGCGCTCGTCTACCGGAGGGCACGCGAGAGGGAGAACTGCAAGCATCGACCAGGACGCCCCTCTACTACATCCGCGATTCTCTCCCCCAAGGGTGTTCTCGACTGGTTATCGAACGTCGACACGACAACCGCCGAGTTACGGAATCACGTGAGACACTCGACCTGGAGCCTCATCGAATTATCGGGGATTTCGCCTGCCCTTTTGCGGCAACTTGTGCCCGATGTCCCGCTCCTTCCTGACGAAAGTGTCGCCCACGTGTGTAACTGACCGGATGTTTTTATTCCTGAATGAACGAGACGAGAACTAGCGGGTCTATTTTCGCCGCGTCTCCATAATTGGATTTTGTCGGTTCATTAAAATTTTTTTATTTTTAAAACGACACACGTGTACACCCGACACCGCGGTTTTTTAACGACCGTTTCAATTATAGTTATCAGTTTTTTATGTACCTGTGAGATTAAGAATCTCCGTCCGTAACAGATTATTAAATTATGCTTTCACGTCCGAATCGTTGTCTTTCGTCCGGAAAAAAGATTTTGTTCGAGAAGAGAAACTAGAATAGAGAGATCTTCCTAATAAGTAAGTGTTGTCTCATCCCGAGTCGAAATTTTAATTCTGTTATATAGTAGGACCTAAGACAGTAAAAGAGGTCGAACCGCAAGTACCTAAGACAGTAAAAGAGGTCGAACTGCAAGTGCAAAAATATACTTCTATTTCAAAACTGATAGTGCCGGAAATTTCTACTTTTGTCAATTTAGCAAAGTAGGTCCTTTTAAGTAGGAGCTAAAGTAAATTTTTAGAATTAATATTCAAGAGAGGCGTAAAAAAATATGTCATCAAAGTAGGTTATTGCTGGTCTACTACGTAAGTGTATAGATCAGCTAAGTAGGTGTAAATTATCCCTAAAAGTGTCAAAATAGTACCAAAGTTTCGACTCGGGACGTACGCCGGGTTGCTTTATTAATTTTCTTAATGCTTTATTATAACATTGCGCATTCTTCCGAAGGCAACGAGCAGCGGTAACATTTTTTCGCGAGCCGATATCGGTCCGCGTGTGTGCGCGCTGCGTAGGGTCGATACCCTTCCGGTTCTGTCTGTAAACTGGTAGCATCGTCGCCGGAAATTTAATATCGTCAACGACAACCCCGGCGTCTCTCGTCGGTCGACGCGCACCGTATCGTATCGCGACGCTCGACGACAGGGGTGGTTAAAGGGAAAACTTTGCCCGGCAGAGGCGGCTCTTTCCCTCGGCTCTTTTTTCACCGCTTTAATATCGAGGGGCTGGTCGCGCTCGCGACACTCCCCGGCCGCAGAGGAGGCCTTCTTGCTCTTCACCCTTACACGCCGCCATGTTTTCCAACCACCCTGGTGCTCGCCGCGCAGATGTGCTCCTCGGAAAAAGATCGCCGGTGCCGCCGCCCCTCGTGTCGAATTTCTCCTGAAACTTATCTTAATTTTGCCTCGTAATTATGATTGGTATAAGGTTGCGCCAGACCTATCGCTACTCCCAGTTCTCCTTGAAGCTCGCGAAGAATTTTAATTTAGCGTTCCTTCCTTTATCCTACACCGAGGCCCGGTTTCACCAGCGTCGCTTAACTTTAATCTTGGCTTCGCTTACCTTTTGTCCCTTTCCAACCGTTCCCTCGGAAAGAGGCAAACAATGAATTAAACTGAGATTAACGTTAAGTGACGTTGGTGACACCGGGGCTAATATAATCGTAGGGGTCAACTACGGTTCTCTATTCGCTGTTAATTATTAACTTATGCGTTTGCTGTCTTTGAATATTCTGCGGGTTAAAGTTACTCGCATTTCCCCCCCCCCCCCGGAGAACGGTATTTCCGTTCCTCTTTTAAAATCCCCGTCTCAATTGCGTTCCAAGACTAGCATAATTTCTCAAGACCGTATTATGTCGCGTATCGATTTCTTCGTCGATGCTTCTCTCGTGTACAACCCTCGGCGATTACCTCGTCTTACAGACCAATAAAAAGCGAACGTACGTGATTAACATTTCATAACGTGTACACGTGTGCCAACGGGAACTAAGTATACGACGGAGTTGACTTGTTCCCCAGGGAGGCGGGAGGGGGTGGGAGGGAAACTCGTATAGCGGCCGGCCAACTGAGTGCACGCCGCGGAGTAAATCGCCCGATGATTTGCCGTTAAAAATAATGTTAACTTTCGCCCCGGCGGCACGCGATTTCGCCGCAGCCGGCTATTATCGACCGCGTTATTTTTACCCTGAAAGCTAGACCAGCCGCCACGACCCGCGTTAAGATTTCATGGACGACACTCTCCGTAACGTGCGGAAAGTGCGGTGGCCGTCGCGGTGGTGCACGGAGGGCCGTGAAAATTTACTTCGGCGGCTTCCGAGGTGACGAACGCGCTCGGCAGACAAATTGCAGGAGAGACGAGGAAAAAATAGAGAGACAGAGAACGTTTCCTGTCGATACGAGCGATACTTCTCCACGAAGGATCTTCGTGGAACAAGTCTAGATTTAAGCAAGAAATTAAAATAACTTATTTCCTTTAACGTCCTTTTTTTTTAATACCAATCGCGGATTATCTTGTACGTCTATGTTGCACCGCTGAAATTTTACAAGTCACGACTCCGTACTTTCTTATCGCAGTTCCCCCGATGTCAGACGACATCTCTCTTTCCCTCTCGCGTCCCTGTTCGCGCTTCCTTCCCTTACGGTCTTTCTCGGACGTCCCCTTTCACGCGTCGCCTGCCACTGAATCTCAGTGAGCAATTCCGACCCCGGGCACGATCTCCGTCAATGTTTTACTGCGCATACCGGAAGTACCCCGGGGAGTTAGACGTCGGCGAGAAACATCCCCTCTCGCTCGGTTTGAGTCATGTCTTATGCATAAAAGTCTCATGCATAAGGCGCAACGGCCGCATGATGATGGTGCCGTGTAGCGGCGGTGCGCGCGGGCGTATACCATCCGGATATTTTACACGGAACACCCGAGATATCGAGCTACAATGGTATTACGATGGCTCGCGCGAAATGGTCGCATTGTTCGCTAAAATACCGACCAACGGGCGGAAAAATGTCGGCGAGATGCTTCACGGATTTTACGACGCGACAGATACCTCCATGGCTAAGATTGAAGTCAGTTAGTCTCTCTCTCTCTCTCTCTCTCCCCCCCCCCCCCCCCCCTTTCCCTTTCCCCCTTTCCCTCTCTCTACGCGATTTTCGACAACGAAGTTAAGGGGATGCCGGAGTGATTCTGCACTTTTGCCATCTTTTGCTCCTAGAACTGTCAATTCGTGAAAACATTCGCGTAATACACAAATTATGTGGCTTTTATGTACGAACCGACACACCATTCGGACTAAATCAGAGAACAGCATGGTATCGTTGAAATTAAGTTTAGAAGCCTAACAAAAAATCTATTTACTCGAATAAGTTATAGGTTAGGTCACCTATAACTTATTCGAGTGGATAGACTTCTCGTTAAGCTCCTAAACTTAATTTCAATCATACCGTGCTGTTCTTTCACTTAATCTGAATAGTTAGTCACTCTCGGTCTGTACGCAAAAGTCACACAATTTGTATATTGCGCAAATGTTTTCGCGAATTGATCATTCTAGGAGCAAAAGGTGGCAAAAGTGTAGAATCACTTTAGCATCCCCTTAAAGTCGCGCATATCGTACGTCCGTTTCAATAAAATTGCGCGGACAAAATTACCGAAGGTTCAAAGTCACCGGGGGTTTTGGCTTCTTCCTGTTCTTCTATGCGCGAAGAAACGTGCGTAGTCA
Organism: Vollenhovia emeryi; assembly: GCF_000949405.1. NCBI lineage: Eukaryota > Metazoa > Arthropoda > Insecta > Hymenoptera > Formicidae > Vollenhovia > Vollenhovia emeryi. Next base: position 1,331,615 of record NW_011967217.1, on the reverse strand, counting down.
TACGTATAAAAAAAGATGGCGGTCATATTAATGGCGGAAGGAGAGTCCCAACGCACCGGGAGCGGAGTTGAATCGTATATTTGAACCGTGAAACTAATTTGCAATTCGTTAGACTCGTCGCGATTACGCCCGGCGATCGGGATTTATCGGAATGCGAGGGCGGCCATGAATAAGTGGCGACGGGTCGCATCAGGTACACCGGCGCTTTAAATAATTCATGTCCGCGCGAGGCATCAGGTAGCGCGCCACGCGCTTCCCTCTCGCGGGTCCAGCATTTCCGCGACGGAGCCCCGAAGCCGCTCTCTCGCGCGACGCCCGGCGTCGCGACGCCCCGTCGGCTCTCGTCGGGGATTTATGCGCCCGCCGTCGGAACGATACCCCGTTTATCGCGACGCGAAAATCGATCGAACGTCCCCTGGTCCCCCTCGCGCGAGCCAACGGGGAGAAAGAGAGGGAAAGAAGAGGGACGAGATCCTGCAGGATGGTCGGAATTTTACCCTCGCAGATGGCGACGACTAGCGGGCGTATCCCCCGCCCCCGCGCTCCGCCCGGCGTCTCCCGTTATGTTTCGCGCCTGCCATCCGCGTCGATGGTCTTGTCAACCTTACAGAAATCGCTATCCACCTGTTGTCTGTCTGTCTCTCCGGCTCTTTATACCCGCGGATGCCCGGGCCTGGATATTTTCCGTCGCGACTTCACTTTACGCTTTTAACATAATTAAACGCGGAATAACTGGGAAATCCGAACGCGGCTTACTAATTAAAAGTTGTGACGATCAGCAATATATTCAAATGTGATAAGCAAACTCGTGCTGTTTTTAATGCCCAATAACTTGGATGGAAAAATGAAATTTTTATAATTGCTATTTCTAAAATAATCTAAAATACAAATTAAAAAAGAGCTTGTAGTCGACCAGACTGGTAAGATTAAAATGGTTCATTTCACGACGTTTCGACCTAATTCCAGGCCCTTATCAAGTGACAATAGTTTAGATAAAAGTCATTTATGCATCTACACTATTGTCACTTGATAAGGACCTGGAATTAGGTCGAAACGTCGTGAAATAAATTTTAATTTTGCTACACTATAAAAAAGAGTATCTATGTAAAATTACATAGATAATAAGTGTAGCGATTACACTATTAATAACGGAAATATATAAATTTATGTACTTTTACCCAAAAACTTTTTTTACTCTTTGTTGTGCAAATATTTGTTTATGCGTGGTGAAAAATTACAATAAATGTATAAGATTTACACAATTAAAATCAAGTTTTGCATCTTGCCTAACGATTTTATATTAAAAATTCATCTAGTACAATCTCAGCAGATACGTCGAAAATCATGCAAGCGCTTTAAGTTATATTTGTGGTGTTGTACTTGCAGGATTATAAAATATTTGATTGCGCTTCATGAACCAGTATATTATCGACAATATATTTTGCCGAGCCTGTCGAACGATTAATTCGCGTCGTTACGTGGTTTATAAACGCCATATCCTCCATGATAGATCGACCCTGCTGCTTTGCCGGCGATGCCTCTGTGCTCGTAATGAATCTTTTATTATCGTGACCGGTCCGTGACTCTATAAACGATATAAAATGGTGATCGCTTCGCTCCTACCTTTCCAGCGATGCGACAATTATCTCTTTGTGCGTTCGGCATCGTCAATTAATATCTGTCGCACGAACGAAAATGATAATTACTTTATCGGTAATATTAAATTGTGGCGTACCCCTTCTTCGGGGTAATGCGGCACGCGTAAAGGATTTCCTTTGATCCGCGCGCAGCGTAGCGCGCGACCAATAGCGTTTTATCCACGCGGCGTGATGACCTCAGCCATATTTTGTGCGTTTTCGCCCGCTGCGTTTCAACAAATTTCGTCGAAAAATACGGAACGGTTATTCCTAGCCGATCGAGCGCGATCGCGGCGCGTTGACAGCCGCTTTCAATAAGGGCGTTTTATCGTCCGCGAGGGGAGCCGGCAGGTCGATTACTTAGCGCGACGTCGCGACTCCGTCGCCGGCTTATTACATCACTTGTACGCACGATCCGGGGGACTTCCGTGTCCTTAAGCACTTGGCAAACTTGCCGACGAACGTCGTGCTCGAGCCTCGCCGGGTATCTTATCGCGCGAGCCCCGGCTACGCCCAGCCGCCCCTTTATAATCCGGGAGCTGGCGTACGTAATGGCCCGGTAAACGCGAATCGCAATAACTTCATCGTGACCGGCGCGGCGAGGTGTCGCGGTCGACACGCGAGATGAAGCGATATCCTGTCGTAAAGCCCCTGGCTACCGAGCCGAGCGAACGAGCGCGAACGAACGCGAACGAACGAGCCTCGCTGGTGTCCGCGAGTAAACCAGCACAGACTCACTCGGGTGAGGCCCGGTTTCACCAAACGTCGCTTAATTTTAATCTTGGTTTAATTCACGTTTGTCTCTTTCTAGAGTAACTGTTAAAAAGAGACAAAGAACGAATTAAGCGAAGCTTAATGTTAAGCGACATTGGTGCAACCGGGCCTTAGGCACCAACGTCACGCAATTTTAACTTTAGCTCAATTCACTCTTTGTCTCTTTCTAAGGGAAACAGAAAATGATAAAGAGTGAATTAAGCTAAAGCTAAAGTTAAGCTTCGTTGGCGAAACCGGGCCTTAGGCCCGGTTGCACGAACGTCACGTAATTTTAACTTTAGCTCAATTCACTCTGTGTCTTTCTAAGGGAAACTGAAAGAGATGAAGAGTGAATTAAGCTAAAGTTAAAGTTAAGCGAGGGTTGGTGAAACCGGGCCTTAGGCCCAGTCGCTCGTGCTTGCCCGCGCGCTCGTTCACCTGGTGAACGAATTGATACGCTCTGAATATTTTCGTCGGTACATTAAATATTGTACATATTCGAAATCGCCGACCGATTCACTTTCCACTGTCATCATTGTCATTTCTGATCGCGTCGCAGCTTATCTTGTGCTTTTTATAATCCAACCCCGATCCTCGGGATGTCTCATCCCGAGAACTGAGAAGCGCTAAGGAGAATGGCAACGGGTCAACTTTCCGCTAGAAGAAGATCCTTCGCGACTTGGAAGATTTTAACTCGGCGGAGGAAGCGAGAAGGAGGGAGGGGGGGGGGGACAGGTGCGATTTACGCGACGACGACTGTATATCGGAAGCGCTCGGTGAAAACACTTCGGTGTAAAAACAGAGTTAGTGGCGTAATCCGGTCGCCACCATCCCCATCCACGCACGTCTTCCCCTTCTACGGGCGAGCCCCCTCGTCGTCGCTTTCCTCCCTTTGCTCTTTCGCGGGGACACGAGAGAGCGCCGTTGATGGGGTGCACTGAGAGGGAGGGAGAGAAAGAGAGTTGGCAGGGACCGTAACGGGCCGGATTCAAGCTCTCTTCCTGTCTTAGTGGTGTGGCGTTACCATGGTAACAGACTGTAAGCCGCTTAACACCCCCCAGTGGCCCCGCTCTGCCCTGCTCGTTTCTCTCTCACTCTCTCTTCCTCTCTCTGCCTCCTCTCTCTCTCTCTTCCGAGCCCGACGGAATCCTCGTGGCACCGACACACGGAGTCAACCCACCCCGCAGTGATACTCGTGGCAGAGCGGGCGGTAGTAAATGTCGTTTTCCCCTCTCCGCCCTGCATCTCCATCTCGCCATTCTCGTTCCTCGCTCCGCGACCGGGCATGTTTTCGCACCCTCGTCGGTAACGAGCGGGCGAGAAGTCCCTCGACTCGGCGGAGAGGATATCTCTCGTCTGTCATCGACGACGATCGCTCCTTCGTGGAGATGTATATCCATCGGAGAGGAAAGGGAGGAGGAGGAGGAGGAGAAGGACGATTAGCGTGATAGAGTGTTGTAGGGGAAAGGAGGGGAGGGGGAGATAAGTTGGCCCTGGTCGTGTGAGAAACAGGAGAAACTTGCGGTCGGAAGTTTCGGCGACGAAGTGCATGAGCGCGGATTCCGTCCGGACGCGACATCTCGCGGTTTATTCAAATGAGAACAGGGGTGGGCTGTGCGGTAAGGGATGAAGAAGGGACACCGACCGTGAGTCCGTGAGAACAAAGAAGAAGAAGAGTACCGATGAGAGAGAAAGAGAGACGGGTACCGTGCCGTTAAATGAGAGCGCTTTTCGCATGAGGCGGACAAAACCTCTTCGGGGGTGGCGCTCTCTCTCTCTCTCTCTCTCTCTCTCTCTCTCTCTCTCTCTCTCTCTCTCTCGCTGCAGCACCGCGGAAAAAGAACCGATGACGGATACTCCTTTCTTTTTTGCCTTTGTCTTTAACAACCAGCAGCGTGACACGCGTTGTACTTACGTTCCCAGTTGTTCCCCATTAACTTCTCCCTTTCCTCGTTACTGCGACGCAGTACCTTGACAAGTGAGAGATGGGCGACGTCGGAGAGCCAGGCGGATACCGAAACGTGGAAATCGAGCGACGTGAGCGCAGCGGGGGTGAACAATGCGAGCGGAAAGGAATCCGATTCCGGTTTCGGGGATGGGAACGGCAGGAGAAGGGGATGCCGAGGAGATGATGGGCTGAATAGAGATGAACAATGAATATGTAGCCCAGAGAAAGAGAGAGGGAGGAAAGGGCGCGCAGCGGCGCGAAGACGTCTGCATTCCGTTGATGAAGAATTCAATGGCGGGGTAGACTACTCCGTTTGAGAGGGCTATCAGGCATTATCTCTTTATTTTCTCGTTCTACCCATGGGCTTTTTTTTCGACGGAGGAGAGGGCGATTTCCTCGTTCTCGGCCGCGCTCTTCGCGAAAACAAAAGCCCGCGTGCCGACGTGCGTCGCTAACTTTGAAAAAAGCAGAGCCTGAACGGAGACGGCCGCGTTCCCTCTCCGCTAGCAATTCCTGCCCTTTTTGCATGGCTCTCTCTCTCTTTATTCTCATCTCGCGGTATTGATATCTGCCTGCTGAAGTTCTCTTAGAGTTCGTAGTCCAAGTTGCACGAAGGGCGCAACTTTAAAAGTGACGATTCTTAACGCTCCGAAAGATGAAATCAGAAGCGAGAGTTCCGTCAATTTTTGGATAAAAATTTTTTCAGTTTTCCGCACGTCTTCCTTCCTGGTACTTTAAAGATTTCTAAGAATTTTTAATAGCGAGACTTCTATCGACCGTACATTAAATTAATTCTTATCGAGGTGCAAAGGTTGCGCTCAATTTTTTTTTATAACGGAAACAGGAAGTCTATATCTTGGAATTCCTATTTGTTTAATTCAGTTAAGCGTTAGAATTGTTTCTGAAATGGAATGTTTGCAATTCTAAAACTCCATGGCAGAATCGAAATTTTAATTGTAACTGACAGTAATACTCTGTATTATTTATAAAATGATTTTGATTACCCTGTTGAACTTATTTTAATCTTGTGAAACGGAAATTGTTGAGATACCGGAATACCATACTTTATGCAATATCATAGTGTTGCAAGTTTAGAGGTAATATTGAATGCATATGCATGTATATGCGTCTACATCGGGTGTATTAGTGAACCACGAATACTTTTGTAAAGCTGCCATTTATAGACCACTTGTCTGATTCTTACGAACTCTGGACGAGAGTGTTAAGCATGGTCGATATTTTTATTTGACGTCGCTGATGATCGTGAGCATCGTTAAAGGATTTTTATCAGAACTTGAAATATAAAAAAATTGAAAACCTTTATGTGAACGATAAGAGGTAGAGGAGACCGGAGTTCGTTGTCGCAAGAGGCAAGTTGGCATTGCGTTCCGTTTATGTATTTATGGCGAAAAAAACGATACAAAAGTTATCGTAAAATGTCTCTTTTATAACATAGATACTTTTCCCTAAGTTTAATTTAAATCAAATAAGTATTACGATAGAAAAAAAAGGAAAATTCAATTCACGAGGTGTCAAGTAAATTTTCGAACGTTGAAAAATTTTGCATGGATATACCTTCAATTTGAGAAGCGAGAGTTCCGTCAATTTTTGGTTAAAAATTTGTTCAGCTTCCCGTGCGTCTTCCTGGCACTTTACAGATTTCTAAGAATTTTGAATGGCGCCTTGAGACTTCTATTGACCAGACTTTAAGTTAATTCTTATACCAACCGAAACTAGCCAACTCGGGTAAAAATGGAAAAACAGTCGTTATACGTGTTTCAGTTATGTAATATCTAATTATTATATATCTATCAAGATACAATTAAATATTACATGTCTGAGACATATTTAACGAGATTTTTTCCATTTTTCCCGGGTTGGCTACAGTTTCGGCCGGTAATCCATCTCTCATGGTAAAAGGTAAAATGGTTCACGAAATAAAACTCACCTGTATAATATACAGAATTAATTTTGGCATGAAAATGTAGAGAAAGGTTCCGTCTATCATATTAGTACAGTTCAATCATGATAATTAGTTGTTTAAACAGTCAAGTGCCAAAATTGTGAAGCCTATGCCAACGAGCCACGGTCTCCCCTATACGAAGGAAAATTCTGCGCATGCTCACATCAAAAGCTTTCAATTTTTCAACTTCAAAACCTGATAAAACTTAACGCTCACGGTTATCATCAGTAGTGGCACCGATAACAATTTCATCCATCCCTGACACTTGTCCAAAGTTCATAAGAATCGGACAGGCGGTCTAGAAATGGCAGCGCTTCAAAAGTACTCGTGGTTCACTGATACACCCGATATACACGCACATACATGCATATGCATACAACATTACATATAAACTCACAACACTATGATATTGCACAAAGTATTCCGGTATTTCAACAATTTCCGTTTGACAAAATTAAAATAAGTTCAGTAGGGTAATCGGAATCCAAAGTTCATAAGAAATTGTGGTCTAAACATGGCTCTTCAAAAGTGCTCACGGCTCACTGATACACCCGGTATACATGCATATGCATACAATATTGTATATGAACTTGCGACACTATGATCTCGCATAAAGTATGGTATTCCGGTATTTTAATATTTTTAATCATTTCCGTGTCACAAGATTAAAGTAAGTTCAACGGGGTAATCAGGATCCAAAGTTCGTAAGAATTGATTTAGAAACGGCAGCTTTTCCAAATGTACTCACAGTCCACCCTGTACATAACGTTTTCATGTGCGCAATACCGATGTCTGGGAGGAAACTAGAAAACAATGTCATGAAAATGTAATACATTCGGGAACTTCATCACATTTGGTGTCAAGGATGTTGTACCATAACGCCATTTAATTAAACCGCGAAGCCGCGCGTGGTATTTTTTAACATAATGAAGGACATAGGTCGCGCGAGGCATTTCTGCATGCGTTAATTGAAAAAGTTCTAATTAATAACGCGAGTTAAATAATGCGAAACTATTTTATAAATTCTCTCTTTCTAATGATTTTAATCGTACTTTTTTTTTAAATCGCGGTGTCCCGGCGTTTTACACTTCGGTACACGTCTTTTCCGCCGTCGTATCTCAAGTTGCGGTTCAAGTTGAAGCTCAAATTAAATTTCAAAGTGCAACTTGACGCCCTCCACGCTCGCCGCGCGTACTTTGACAATAAAAGCGCCGTTTCGTTCCGTCTGTTGTTACGCGCTTACTTTCACCGAAGCGTTAACACGATCGATTTATAATCACGTTGGAATTAAAATTATGTCTACTTTGTCGATTATCCGGCTCGCTTTACCAGCCGCGATTAATTGTCGCTGTCGGTTTGTCTAATTAACGAACGCCGGTTCGCGCGTAGCGGCCGACGATATTTTATTACCGCGCTCGCTCGATACTCCTCGCCGTAAATTTTAATTATTGCCGCCATTACGGCGGCCTAACGCGCATCGCGTTTTATCACTCGTCACATCCGCCGTAAAATCAGAAATTCGAGAAAGGAAATCGCAGACTTCTGACATCGGTGTTTGATCGAACTTTGTTAGCCGGCCAGTCTCGGCCATCGCGACTGATGGTCTCTGCTGAAAAAGAAGAGAAAGCTTATCTCGTAATTACTGCGCTATTGGCTCGCGTGCTAAGTTATTGCCAATCGGTTGTTTGTGCGAGCGAGATTATATTGTAACTTGTCTTTCCTCGTAGTTTTAAAGTACTATTGAAACCATTCAACTTTCATTTAAAAAATGTTTCTTGCTTTTGCACTTTTATCAATATTTGCCCCGAAAGAGAAAAACAAATTTTCTTCAAAGGGGTATTTCACCACCTAAAAGTGCGTATGGGCACTTTTATAAAAAAAAATACGTGTCCCTTATTTTGAGCTGAAAAACATATTCAACACTCATCAAAATCTGTGTGTATCCCCACTTGGATAGGTTTGCTCGTTAGCCAGTCAAGAAATCCTCATTTTAAGGGGATGCTGGAGTGATTCT
>NW_011967217.1:1270994-1320584 GCF_000949405.1 Vollenhovia emeryi | reverse complement strand
CCCACGAAGTCGATCATGCTCGGCCGACCTCCCCGGCGGGTCACGTCAACACGAGCGCGACCTCCGATCCCGCGGGGAGAATTATGAGGCACGCTCGTTACCGGAGCACCGGAGAAAGAGAGGGAGGGAGAGAATGCACGTGTGTGGAGACGACGGGGTCGCTCGTTAATCTTCGCCTCGATAACGCCTCTTTCACGACGAGCGTACGAAACCTACGCGCTTATCGAGAAGGTCTGTTACCGCGAGCATCACGTTATGCGAGAGCCTCGGGAGCGGCGTCGATAGGTAGATCCGAGCAAATGGCACGGTTAATCGAATTCCCGTCGGGGATAATTAGGCGTGTGACACATGTATCCTCCGAGCGACACGTGCATCCCTCGAACCGTCACGGGCGGAGATTGATTCGCGGCGAGCCGGCCGCGAAAATCCAGGCGGGAGGAGAGGCCGCCGCGTTTCAACCAGAGATCCGCGATTACGTCGGACGCGCGACATTTGTCTGCGATCCGAAAAGCGATCCCGCGCCGGCGCGCTCTCCCCTCTGACCGCCGAGGTCAAGATCCACAGCCGTAGATCCCCCGGAGTTAAGTTATGCGCCAGGGTAAATTTCACACGGACCCGGACGTTGACCTCTTCCGCTCTCCTTTTCAGGTCTACAGCCCGCCAGCACCAAAGCTCAGCCGACCTCGATCGGCAAGTCCCACCGACCCAGTTCCGGCGTACTACCTCAGGGTCACACCCCGGGACCTGGACCGGGCGGGCAGCAGAATAGCAGGAGTTTCGCCGCCGCCCTGAGGAACCTGGCCAAGCAGGCGGGCCCGGCACCTCAGGAAGAGGAACCGCGTGCCAGCCCGAAGAACCGGGCGCCACCGCCCTTGGTCAGAGGTCCTTCCCCTGCTAAGGTGAGTAATTGCACCGGCCGCGTTCTACGTCCCTCTCTCGCCCGGGACAGAAGTGCATCCGTCTCGAAACGCGAACAAAGGTACCCTCGACCTCGGAGAGACTCGGTGGTCCCCATGATCGGAATAATAAGCGGCCGCTTAGGCACATAGCGGGCGCGGCTGAGAAAAATCGTTGACATCGGTCGTCTTTGGCTCCTTCGCCTCTGCGACGTTGACGACGCGGTTCTCCTTTTTTTTTCTCCTTTTCCCTTTTTTCCCTCTTTGTACGGTCGACGAAGAATATCGTAAATGGATCTGGAAGAGCGTAGGGCCAGAGGAGGGTGCATACATTTGCGCTCCTCGCGAATCTTTTGGATTTGCTTCTGCTGATGACGCGATTTATTTCATCGTTGTTACCGAGAGGGGCTTAGACGGGCGCAAAAAATTCCCAAAGCTGCGCGTCTCCCGCGAGTCGCGTGTGTTACAAAATGTTTGTCGTGCCACCGGAGGCGGGAATTATCTCGGCTTAGCGACCTGAAAGTACGTTGGGAATTAAAAGATTGTAGCAGATGACTTTTCATCCGATTTTTGCGCCGGAGAGCCGGCAATTAAGAGAAAGCGTGCGAACTCTGGGACATCCCGCGCGTGATACCGCGGCTCATCTCGGGCTATTCTTCGAGAGTAATTGCTACCGGAAATTAACGTCTCGTCATCAAAGGCGAAAGTGTCGAAGCGGGAGAAGATTACCGCTGCCAAATGGCGCGGCAGGAAGAGAGGAAGTGATTTTCGGAGGCGTGCGAATCGTAAACGGCTGCGCAAGATTGCGGCGTGTCAAAGGCTCGGAAGTAGATCGAAAACGCAACCAATCTCGGTAACGAAATGAAAAAGGTGGTTACTCGGGCGGAAAGGGAATAAGGTGGCTCCAGTTTCCCCGATAATCGCCGAGATCAAAGATCCTTTTCCTACCGCGATTGTATATCGCGCTGTTGCATTGCAAATGTGAGACTTTTCCTAGCCTGTGCTCTCCCGCTTGACAATCTGGGTCAAGTAATTCGAACTGAGGCGTTTCTTCCTTTTTAACGTGGTCTTGTTTACGATGTAAGCGGAAAAGTGCAAATTTCCTGTACAGCGCGTCGCCGGCGTAAAACCTTTCTTTCGGGTAAAAACGGGGATAAGATTTTGAAAATAATCGGTCGATGCCGCCGGAGACTAGAAATCTCGCCCGAGCCGGTCGGTCCCACCTCGCGTCACTTAACATTTGTCTATAATGGCAAATTCTTCGTTTTGTTGCCTTGGGTCGACCGGAGGTACGCGTTGTTCCTACCAATTTCCATGACGAAGTCATCCGAGCGGCAATTCATTGCCGGTTCGGTGCACGACTTCGTTACAACGCCCGGCAATAAACTGCGAGACCGCTCGTAACGTCTAAGTGGCGGAAGAGACTATAAGCTGAAGAAAATTTCAGGCAATTTGCGTCTTCGTCTAGCGCCTTCCAGGAAATCGTCTTGGAAATATTATTAACTCTCGGAACAGGACCGTGCCTCGCACCACATTTTTTCTTCCCACGAATCGCAGTGCTCGCACATTTCTCCTTCGGCTCCGCGACTCGACCGAGTTGCGACGTGTCGCTTATCAATTTCAAGATTAACCGCGACGCGTATGAATCGTTCAGACATATCGAGAAAGGCGCGTTATCCAGTGTTATCGATTACACAATTGCCGCAAGAAGAGGAGAAGAGAATCGCGTGCGCCCTGCCTGGCGTGGACTCTAAGCGAGTGTCGTTAAATTTCTTTTTCCAGGAGCGATCGACGCACGAACGAAGACCTGAAGAAATTCCCTCCTTGTACACAACTGCCAGACCCGTTGAAACCAGCAAACACAGCGTAACTGCCGCGGCTACCGAATTGCTGGCTCGTTCCGGTTTTCAGCCGTACCGGCCCGAGCACCATCCGGCCCATCCACCGGCATTCGCCTTGGACCCCGCGACCTATAGCGCCTATCATCCCGGTCTCTATCCACCGCCGCACCTGCCGCACGCTTATAGGTAGGCACCGACGTCGCTTTAACAGTTTCTGACATTGTAGGAAAGGAGACTTCATTATCAATCACTAGGGCCTTACCCGCCGAAGCGTCGGCCAGTGCTCCAACTGATTTTCCGTTTTGCGCTCCCGTTGCAGATTAGAGGAACAGTTGTACTTGGAGCGATGTGGAATGATAAGACCGCCGTTGTTCCCGGGACTGCCATCGTATCCTCTGTACGGGCTGAGATACAGTCCCGACATGCTTCCTCCGCCGCCCGCCTCCCTGGGCATCATGTCTCCCGTGATGCACGAACGGTAAGCAAAAAGACTCGGAAAGAGCGAGAGAGAAGAGATAGAGAGAGAGAGAGAGATAGAGAGAAGGAAGAAGAATCGTTAAGCGAGCGGTCGGGAATGCCGAACTTCTTCATTAACGCCGCGGTGCGGTGCTCTCTCTTCTTTTTTTCAGATTGAAGCTGGAGGAGGAACATAGGCTACGGCAAGCACGGGAGCAGGCTGCGTTGCGGGAGGAGGAGGAAAGGAGAAGAATAGCGAGAAGTTCTGCTCCCGCCGCCCCGGTACCCGCGCCTGCCCCTGCATCCGCCGATACTGCAGGTGAGCGAGTCGCTCCACCCCCCACTGCCTTTCATTAAAAAAAAAAAAGTAAAGAAAGAAAGCGTCGATCGCGAGGCGCGATCGTGATCCATCGTGCGATCACTCGTTAAGGCGCGCGAGCTCGTTCTATCTCTCCTTTCTTCCCCTTTTTTTTTCAATCACGAAATTTCCTGCGGCGTAACACGCCGCACGAATTGTCATCTTCGCGTATATATATCTATTTTTTTTTTCCATACGGCCATATCCAGTTGAATGATCTAGTTAGCATCTTCTCGAAGTGGTGCCAGAATCTGCAATATTCAATATAAAATCGCTCGTTCGAGCCCCGCGCAAGTTGTCTTGTTTAGTTTTAATCCCCCCCCGTCCTCCCCTCCGAGGCCGAACTCGACAAGCGAGGTCGTACTCTCAGCGGCGATCGTCGTTCTCGGCGCTCGAATGACCTGTATTGCGAGTTCTGTAGATAGACGGACTGGCGGCGCGAGCGAGGAGAAGCCGTTGTGTAGAAATATGACTGTGAACCCGGTGAGAAGTCGGAAAGCAAAAGAAAACAGACAAACGCGCGGAACAAACAACATACTACGCTTTTAATTTTAATCTAGATTTAATGAAAGTTATAGTCATAGTTATACTCTCGTTTCTTACGCAGGTAGCGTCGATATCTTTTAGGTAAGCACGCGATTTCGTGCCGGAACGGGGCCTAAAGGTGGGTAAAGGTATACGCCGCGAACGAACGAATGTCAAGCGAGAGTGTAGCGCCCTGCGAACCTTAGGTATGTACTGTCGCTGGCGTTTACAGTCCTTACCCGCTCGCAAAGGTGGTTCAAAGTAACTCGATTTCGCGCGTCCTTCCGTTTGTTCGTTCGCCCAGTATATACCCATCTTAACAATATCGCCCCTCAGCTCGACACCGAATTGTCAAAAGTGGGCTTGGCGGCGAAGAAACAAAATATTAGCCATCCTAGTTTCGATCTGACAATGAGATACGAAATTACGAACGCAATGAAATTTTTCCGAGACCCGATTTAGCTGTTTTTTTTTCCATTTACCTATTTACGGACCGAAGTCAGACTTATCCTCTGCTGTCGCTTTTTGTTAATGTCATGTTAACAGTAAGTCGGCCTTCGGTCGGCCATTCGCCTGTTGTGTACACGACGTTCTTCGCATACGTGTTCCAAATCGTTTTTTTTTTTCGTAAGGTTTACTCGAATGTGAAACTACTTACTGTACGACGGCAGGTTGGTTATGTAGTTAATCGTTTTTGTAGTTAATAAACAGCGAAACTTAAACATAAGAGTGCACGTCTTCTAAAGGAAAGGATTTGTTGAATTTTGACGTTGAGTTTCGAGGATGCTTATGATTAAAAAAAAAAATTAAGACTTCCTGCGATCAGCGATGATGCCCAGGAGGTCTTATATATTAAACGGAGAGATGACTACTGTTATATACGATAAACGATATGTTTTAGATTATTTTCAGTTTTCTTGATTATCAAGTTTCTTGATTTTTTCCCCTCTATATATTATTATTGTTAAGATATATAAGTAAAATTGTATGTTTATTGATATTTTATGATTTGAGCGTTCATTTATTTGTTAGTGTCTTTTATTAGGTATCGTAAAATTACAGTTTTCTTTTATCAATTAGATTTGTTAAACAAGTATTGGTTGAGACAAGAAAAACGGCGCGCATGATGCACATGCATATGCGCGCTTAGATACTTATAATTTCAAGGCGTGAACTTAGGTAGGTGCGTAAATGCTACAATTTAATAGACTAATTATTTCGATACCAAGTGTTCTTTCGTCAGGCGCCATGCACTCTTGCGTTAGTTCCCGCAACTGTTTTAGAAATTTTGCAATTAACCAATTAATGTCAACATTTCCCTTAATTGTATAGTAAACATGTTGCTCCTCATACTGACTGAATCAACCGATGTATATAAACTTTATCATACATGTTCTTTTGTCAAAATTACACCATTTTTATATATAATTTATTATGTAAACATGTATATTTGGACTATAAATGAAAATAAAACTTGCAGAAAATGTGATTGCAATTCTAGTGGACTTGGAATTCTTGACCCTCGAATCATTTTCTGAAACAGTTTTGGGGAAGATTCCGTAATTCGTAGTCCGATTACTTTAATAATCTATTTTACTGCAATTATTGTTATATGAGAAAAGTAGGCTCGCTACTGTTAATACTAAGAGCAACGATGATAGCGATTGCCCCGATAGTTTAGAGAGAGACAATTGGTTTGCCATTTTTTTTTCCGTTTAGCTTTATTGAAAATATGACAGTAATCATCCCCAATACTTCGATGCGAATATATTTTAGGATCTTTTTATAGCGCTGGAATAATTAAGCGAAACGAAAGGTAAGTTGAAATAGATAAACTAATAATTACGAAATAAATTCGTAAAATTTCACGTTGCATACCGTCATGGTGTACATTAACTGCGTAAGCGTTTTTAATGCGATCATCATTTAATGCGTAATAATCTACAACAAATTTATTGCGGCCATTAATTGGAAGTTATTGTTGAAAGGCGATATAATTTAGTCGATGTGAATCACAGTATAACGTTATACTTTACGAAACTTATAAGTTCGGGACAATAAAAATAAATAGAAATATTTTCTTAACGCTTCTCCTCGCGCGCGAGCTTATCGTAAAAGCTTGTCTCAAAGTATAATAAAACATTTAAACCACATTGTGATAAAGGCAACTACATTTTGTATTAGACACGCTCAAGATATTGAGAGTTTTGGCTTGTTTATAAGAAATTGCGGAATCTGGCTATAGCGATATGTTGCATTTTCTTTATTCCTAAGAAGGAAGAAAAGCATTTCACGAAATATAATTTTCTCTCTGGTCCCATTTCAAACCTCACAATTATTTCGTAAGTGACAATAGAACTCGTACGAAGCATGTTTAAAAGCACTAACAAGGAAGATAACAACGTATCGCCGTGGCCAAGATTTCTTTCATTGTAGAGTGGAAGATCACCAAGCACTGTGTTCGGGATTTGTTCCAGCTAGGAAGCCGACCATAGCGGCTCAGATGCATAGCGACCGGGACCGAGAACGCGACGGTAGAGAACGACAGAGCGGTAGCAGTGGTGGTGGTGGTAACAGCAGCGGCAATGCCAGCAACGCCGGTAACACCTGTGGGAATAGCACCAGCAACGCCGGTAACTCCAGCAGCAATATCAGTGGACCCGCGGTTACTGTCGGTAGCAGTCACCACCAATCCCGGAAAGAGGAGCAACAGTCCTCCGCTCCACCAGCTGTACCACCACCACCGCCACCACCACCGCCTTCCGATCCGGCAGCAGTAGCAGCGGCAGCGGCGGCAGTCACCATCTATCATCCTCGTCTGCCACCTTTCCCCACTCCAGCCGCACCCATCGGACCGACCCTAGGTTCCACTTCGATATGCTCCGCCAGCTCTGCGCCCATTCCGCCCCCTTTGGGTTCCACTATGCCCCCTTTGAATCTTGGACCGCCGCCGCCGGTGGCTATAAGCACGGCGCCGATCTGTCCACCGCCGATACCTTCCATACCGTCCTTGACACCTGGTGTCATAGGACCACCGCCTCCACCCCCGCTGTCCCTAGGCATGCCCCTCCCGCCTATCATCTCTATTCCCTCTCTTCACTTGCCCCCCGTGCCGTCGAGTACCATTCATTCTAGTCAGCACACAGCCACGATAATGAGCAGCGCGACTACCACGGTCACCAGTTCCATTTACCATCAACAGCAGCAACAGCATCAACAGCTCTCGTCGCAACAGCAGCAGCAACATCAACCACGCGCGAACAGTACGAGCGGTGCGACGACTACGAGTTCTCTCTCCGGTGCAATGACTACGCACGCGGCGCTAACGCCGCCCAGCAGTTCTTCGTTGACGTTGAACTCCATGAATCACATGGCCCACAAGTCCCCGCCGTTGTCCCACAGTGTTCATGTATCTAGAAGCAAGGAGCCGCCGACGACTACGACGACAGCAGGGAGCGCGTTGCCCACGACGGCGGCCATGACTACCACAACGGGCACCACGACAACGTCGCAGCCGGCTTTCGTCAGGCCCTTCGAGGACTCGTTCCGCTCTTCCTCGACAAAGGCGCAACAGAGACAACCGATAATGAACAGTCACAATCACAGTATAGTCAATCAGATCGGCCATCACGAGCCGTCATCCTTGAAGACTTCGTCGATGGCGCCGATTGCTTCGCAAACCGTGGGTAGTCAAGTGATGCAGGAGAATTCCTCGATGGACAACAAGTCCATGAGCAGCCAGCAAGCGCTCTCCCAACCGATTCCCTATCCACCACCTCAGCAGTACCATCATCCACACATACCCGTTTCGCACGTGCCAAGTCTCTACAAACCGCCACACTTCTCGACGTCGTCGTCGTCGTCGTCGTCGTCGTCGCCGCATCAGCAGCATCATTCTCAAGCCAAGCTCAACGTACCAACGATAAACGCCAGCAACAGCAGTCACAGCGGCAGCGGCGGCGCGAGCATCACTAATTCGACTAATTCGACGAGTATCGCGAAGCAGCAGAACGCGCATCACGTCGGCGAGCCTCATCAGACGGCAACCACGTTGACCTCGCGAAATGATAGCGCGACTAATTGCGTCTCCAGCGAGAAGACGATGATCAACAGCGGTTTCAGCGCTAACACTCAAGTCAGTGGCGGTGGTAAAATTGCAAATCATACAAACGCGCATCATAAAAGCAACTCGGACGTCGCGGTGAAAGACAACAAGCTGAACGCGTGCAGCGAAAAGAGCGAGCGCGTGAGCGAGAATGTAATCAGGCAACCGCAGTTGCCAAGTCAGAATCATGTCGCGGCGAATTCGCTCCAGGAAAAAACCGCGGTCCCGCATCTGCCTTATGAACAGCAGGGAAAGAATTTGAAGCCCCCTCATCCGGTAAATTATAACCTCGGCGAAAAGGAGTGCAAGAACGAGGTCGATTGTGCTTTGCAATGCGATCAGAACAACGTCTTGTCCACATTACCGTTTCAACCGAGCTTTAAGTTTAGCATAAGCGACATCGCGCAGAAGCCGATGGACACGACGCAGCTGATGCAGAGTATCAAGTCTGAGGAGGTGTTGCGCACTTGTCAGAACGTCTCCAATGTGCTCTTGCAAATCCCGAAGTATCAGGAGAAGCTCCTCAACTTCTCGACGAGCAGCAACGAGCTAAAGACGACCGCGTTTTGCTTTACCGACAAGTGCAATAATTTGACTGAGATTTCCGTGAAGTGCGAACCAGCGGTACTAAATGTGCCTGACCTCAGCAAAGCCCTGAGCAAGCAGGAGGTCACCAGCAGCGAAAAGTCCTTCCTGATGCCTGAGATGATGAAGAAGGAACTAACGTCGTCCCTCGATCTGGCCGAGAAGAGGCGTAAGCGTAGGAGGGAAAGGAACACGGGCGTCTCGTGTAGCTCTGACTCGGAGGGCGAGGAGGAAGCCAAAGACGTGGATCTTTGGATCACGAAAGGTCCGCCGGCTAAGCTACAATATTCGGAAGACAAATTGGCCTTCCTAGCCATGTTCGGACTGACTACACTGACCATTAGGAACGGTAAGAAAATCACGTGTTATTGTCGCGTTTCTTTATGTTGATTTTACCGAGTTGATTACGTTGTCGTTACTTTTGCAGAGATAGAATTGTGTAAGGTGGAAAAAAGATACAGATTGAATCCTGACCCACCAGAACTACCTCTGGAAGTAGATCCTGTAATAGAATCCATCTTACCGGTTCCGCGTGAGCATCCGGACGTTTTGCTTCACACGCCAGATTTCGAGCCAAAAGTTGGCTTTCTCAGAACCATAGGTCTCGATATTATGCCTCCGAATAAGAGAGACGGTAAATATATTTAATTAATCGCGTTTATGTAATATTTGTAATTATACAAAAAATTACATGCTAAATGAGACAGTTATTTCAATTGCAATTTGTGATTGCAGAGGCAGAAGTGACATGGCAATACGTTCTGGCAGATCGCAAGAAACGGAAAAGCGCAAACTCCGTTACTGCCTACTGTGAAAGAATCGCCAAAGTTTATTCTAGGAATCCTCCAGCTTTACCAAAACCACCTCAAAAAATGCGTCTTCTGGACAGAGTTAAAGTGAAACATATTCCGGAGCGACCACCACCGCTGCCACCCTTGGTTCCGAATATAGTTTCGATGTACTATCCCACTTTACCTATGCCTGGTGAGAATGGCGTGAAGCAACACTGTAAAACTATAGACATCAGCGAGGGCCCCGACGAAATGAGTGAGAAAAGAGAAAAGCCAAGGTGGACTGGAATCGTGGACGTTATGTTCGCCTACAGCGAGTATTTGAAGGGTGAGCTTTCTATTACGTATAATGATATACGATATGCAATACAATGTAATAATGCGTTTCCTGTCATTCACAGAAAAGACATTGGAGAGGAAGATTCTGACAAGCGAAACATCAAAATTGATAACACAGACCAATAACTTGCGCTCCGAGACTGCTCAGTTAGAGCGGAAGCTCTACGAGCTTCTGTCCGCCAGATCAGCACTTGATTCCGAGAGGCGAATGCTCAGCGACAAAATCGAGAGGATCAACGCACTTGTTAGGAACCTTAGATAGCGTTGCGTAACGCACAACACGGAAACTCATTCATCTGTGATATTATCAGCGGGTTAAGGGCCGTTAGCGTGTAACGCGCACTGCTAAACACTTAGATAAGTAATGGTTAAGGACAAACTCTTGAGTGACCAAATGTACAGCGATCCTTCGTATTGTTTTTGCGTACTTTATTACATAGTATAACGCGCCCCCTTTTTTGCCGTCGACGATCGGATCGTGCGGGGATAGCGGGAACCCTCGGCTCTCGGCTCGCCCACAGAAGGCAGCGATCGCGTCCGGCTTGAACACGTTACCGCACTAATAGATATTATTTTTCGCATTCATCGTTCGACGAGTGTGCTGATCTTTAATCACGAACGCGGAGTCATATCAAGCGTACCTTACAAGGATATGTATAAAGCTCTAATTGTACAAATCGAATTGTATCCCATCCGTGGAAAGACAGTTTTTACGACCGCGAATAAAAGGACGAAGGCTTTCTAGTTTCACAACTAACGGCTCTTACACTCCAAGCATAAATAATTGTAATTTGTATCATATTTTAATGAGAAAAAAATAGACAAATCGTGTAACTTATTTTATTCTGCGTAATGTGGACTTTAACGTCGAGTACTTGGGGAAGAAAAACAATGATATATATCACGCAGTTTGTATGTCGACCGATTGATAAAGCGAGAGGATAATTGTATGAGGTGGAAAGGTGGCATCGACTATATCGGACTGGCAGTGTCAAGGAACCGCTTGCATACAACAGCGACTACGTCCTTATTTTTACGTTTAGCATAGTAGCGCGTGTGGTGAAACGGATTTGATCGATTGGAATCGAATCGTAATAATAGTAAGGTACACGAGCACCGGTTACGTGTCCGGACACGAGGAGGGAAAAGATTGAGAGTAACGGTAGGACGTTTTACGCCAGTTGCGTTTTGCGTTTTGATTCAAACCAACGTTATAACGACACGGGAACTCTAGTCTACAGACGTGCCCAGACTATACGGGAAGAGAGGGGAAAAAAAACAGATAACGCGCGCCGATACGCATAAAATCAGAATAGTGAGCAGTTCCTTTCGAACGTGTCCACGCCGTTCACCGTAGTGAACCCGAAGGCCAGTGAAGATACGGGGAGGAGCGTTATTAACGTTGTATAACAACACTGCGGTACTTAGATAATGCGACTTAATTTTTAAAGGAAAAAAAAGAGGAAAAAAATAAAGATAATCGTGAGACTTCGCGCGGAGCACATTCCACGTAAGAAAAAAAAAGCCACGCTTGTTGCCCGACCGTTAACATTCCAACTTCACCGCGACAATCCTGGGGGGACTCGACGCGAGTCGAGTGGCGAACCAAATTTGGAAAGAAAGAAGCCGATCGCACTGTTGGTTTTTCTTTTCTGGCGCGTCCGTGTCGCGTAAATGCGCTCTACCTTTCGCACCACGGTATCCCTAAAACTTGTCTCCCGCTCTCTGCTCTCCGAGCGCATCATATCTCGTCGATGTCAATCGCACGCCGTAGGAAACACCATCCGCACGGTGCGCGCGACAAAGCTACCATTTATAGTTTCGCCGTTCTGTTCATTGAGTGCCTAACATTTCTCCCTACATTTGTACATACCATTATTTTTATGTATTATGTAATTAACAAAGGGGGGACCGCGAGTGCGCGCCGGTCTCATTCTCAACTGGCCAGAACAAGAGCCTAGGAGTAAATTGTTGAAAACATGAATCGCACGAGGAGTATTTCTTTCCGCACCTCTCATCGTCCAAAGCGTACCCCGTCCGCGAATCCAATCCTCGAAGATAAAACAAAACTTACGCCTCCCACTGTTTTCTCATACTTTTATATCTTGAATATTTTTTATCACAGCAACTATATTTATTAACATATGATATTTTTATGGTTGAATCAGTTGAATCCATCCTTCGAATATCTGATTGCTGTCAAGTCAATTAACGCATACTGTTGTAATAATTGTGGCAACTCAAGTTCATTTTTTTTTACATTTTGTAACGAAAATGGAAATTATTGATGGAACAAGGATCCACCATGTGCTGGTAAGTATATATTTTTGATGTTCATAATTACATTACATCTTAACGATAATTTTATATCGTTTATTTATAATTTATTATATATGCTTATTAATTAATTGCATTTGGTAAAACAGGATTGCTAGATTTCTGATACGATCTCTGGAAAATTGACGAAGCATTAATAGCGTCAACTTCTTAGAAACCATTGGAAAATTATTTAAAAATTTGCTCAAAATCGGTAGAATGTTTAATAGACTTACGAATCGGCCAAGAGAAACAAAAATTTCTTGATAAATAGAAGAAATCCGTGATCAGATAAAAATGAGAGAAATTAAAAATTCCCATCGTTGCAATTTCATGAGTTCTAACTTTATTTACTGTTTTTTTTTACTTCTATGCACATTATCAGCAAGATCTAGAAAGGACGGGATAAATTATATAACTGTTGCTATATTTACAACTCAGTTTCAGTCTTTACAAATAATCGCTGTATAATTTACAGCGTTATATAAACGCAACAATATGATCGATTTACGTTCTTAACTCTTTATAATTTCACATGGCTTATCACGGTTGTCTCGAAAAAAATTAAAAATAAATAGTAAATTAGAAGTTGCTGGTTCTGTTAAAACTGTATAATTTATGCGACTAGCACGGCGCATATATGTATACATAAGCATTAAATATAATGTTATTTAAAGTGAATCCAAAGTAACGTTTTTATTAATTGCATAGAAAAATAAATATAGCTTGCTGCTTATACCTTCCAACTTTATTAATATACGTCGATTGTAAAATAATGTCGAGCTGTTTATTTTTTTTGCATTACACAGCACATAAAATTATAAGCGGATTATCCTGAATTCTGACGCGAATTATAGATTGTCTAAAATACGCTTAAGCGTTAAAGATTGTTATAAATACCTAAAAGTCGAGTGTGTCGGAAAATAGGCACGGAGAGCAATCGATTTATCTTTCTTACCATTTAGTACAATCAATTAATTTAATTTGCTATGTTACTTATTTATTATTTAATCAGATCCATGAAATTAACGTACGCAACCGATTTTTACATTCGTATTATATATATATATATATATAATTAAATTATCGCACTTAAATTTATCACACACGAAATTACGAATCTGTGTAAAAACTTAACAACTGCTCTACGGAAACAAAATGTCAGATGTGAGAATTGTACGTGTATTACGCTGTCGCGCTAACAAATGCATTTGTTTTACCAATTTTGGATTCGTATTGTATACGCATACATGAATTACATCTCAAAGTTTGTATTGCTACTTATCAAACTCTACTTAAGATTGATTAAAAAAAAAACGATTACCTATTCGAAGCTCTTTTCGACAAAATCCCATAATCGCAATGTTATCACGCGGTCAGCGTGCTTGTTAGAAAATTTGCGCTAAGAAGAAAGTAGGATTCACGTTTCACTTACGAAGGTTTGCTCTTGGTGCAGCGAAAGAGGGTGAGAAAGAGAGGAAAAACAGGAAAGAAACTGAGCAGCCAATATTGCGATATGAATATCTGTGATGCGCATATTCCTTTCACGCTGTCGTCGTAATCCGTTTAAGTACAGTTTGTACTAGTGTACCCGAAATAAAGGATATATATAGATTGTTAAATAAAAATTTGTATGTCGCGTTTAACGTCACTTTGTTAAACTACGGTGTTTCCGTCAATGATTTCGTCGCTTTTGAACGAGTACTAAATTAAAGACTGCGAAAGATTTGCAAGGAATTACAACAAATTGTATGTACATTACATGTGTATAATATATTTTACATATAAATAAATGATTCATCTTAAGAAGGATTTTATTCCAAAGATATTGAACATGAATGTATTCAATGCAGCAAATCAGTATTTTCGTACTTATCGAAAAGCAATCTTGGAGTAATATCCTCTCTGAAGTGACTGCATTAATTATATGTCGTCAGATCTTAAAAAGAAAGAACATAAACCCTTTCAACTCTTGTTAGGTACTATTTTCAACTAGAAATATTAAACAAGCTGGTAGTTATCCTTCATTCGGAGTATCTCTACATCTTGAGAATACTTGAAATAAGATCTACAAGCTGCAGTAAGTGAAGTCATGGATGGCAAAGAGGAAGTCTCAATAAAGTGCTTTATTTACACCTTGATGCAGTATGAAGGTGATAACAGTTAGCAGTTGCGTAGGATTTGAGAGAATGCCGTAATTCAGAATCCTAATTCGTTCTCACCGCGTGCTAAAGTACTCCAGAACGAGAGTTCCGTTAGACGTCATTTCATTGGAGAAACGTTCACGCGTTTTTACCTCTGACAAATTACTATCGTATCGTCGTCTTTGCTAAATGTACCGCAAGTCACAAATTCGACTTTCGTAAAACTGTGACGAAAGACGGCTCGCCGGAATCTTCGTGCACCTTGAATTTCGACATGCCGTTTCGATTGGTATGTTCTAATAAAATGCCTTTGGTATCCCCCTCGTAAAGCAAATTCGCTAGCGCCTTGGCCGGCAACGTGACCGGCATTTAGGCCCCGAGGTATCCTTTCGGATCCTCCGTTCCTTTTTGATGAGGTATTATTAATGTATCGTACGTATCTCCGTATATTAAAAAAAAAGATCACGTAAATCGTGAGATCACAACTGCTCCGATTCGAAGGCCGCGTTATCTATGCCATTCATCATTTCGGCCTTCTTCTGTGCGTCCACGATCCGAGGGTTCGACGCCTTCAAATTATAATCTGTCGCCTCCTCGTTCTTATGATTCATCATAGCTTCGGGTTCCTTCGTCTGCTCCTTCATAATGCGGTCCTTTCGGTGCTCCGTGTACAACCAGCTGAAGCAGTTAAAAAAGTGCGTTACGCAATTGCAACTGGCAAACTGGATTCAAATTTCATCGCGTGCGAATTGGGCGTTTCAGGGCGCGATCACCAGCGTTTGGTAAATTTGATGATTTAATCGAGACTTGATCGCGCGGATACTCACAAGAATGCAAACACCGCGGGCAATGTCATGCATCCGCCGGCGATGAAGAACGTCCCCGGAAACGAATTCATGGTCGCCGCGTAAATCGCGCTGTACATTGGCCCGTAAATGAGCGGCATCAGGGACTCGCATACGCCAAACAGCGAATTCACTTTACCTACGGAATTACGTAACTTAGCGTCTTAGATACGGGCGTAGAATAAAAATTACGTTGAATTTTCCTCGCCACTAGCCGGGCAGGAAGGCCTCGTTACGCTTTGTTCGTGATGGAAAAATTAGCAGCATCGCCACGTAAATGTAATTTGGTGTCCAAATTATCCGATTTACGCGGCTCCGCGAGGCATACGACGCTTTCCGAGATAAAGATCAAGCTCGAAAAACGCTCCTAAGTGGTGCTAAAGTATATTAGTATAATAGCCGTATAATTTTTATATTTGAATTCATTATAAAGGTGCGCGTTCATTTTATGCATTATATGCGCATCATCCAGCAATTTTCTCTTATAAACACGAAAAATATACGTCGGATGACGCGTCGGACGTTATCGCAGCTCAAGTATTTTTCCTACGTAATTGTATACAGGAAATGTTCTGGCGTGCGAATTGAATGCTTCCAAGATTCTCGTATGATATATATGTACAGTTCTTTGAATCTTTCATAAGTAATGCGGTTTAAGATCATTTTTAAATGGAACAAAAAATGAACTAGAATATTCTTCATGTCGCCAGCAGTAATTAACAACTTCGGTGTTTTCATTGACCATATTTGGCATTTTTAACAATACCGCCTAGAGAGCAGGGAAGTCCAGGTTCAAAGGCTGAGGTAATGTTTTTCGCAAGAAAATTTTCTCTATTATTAAAAATGCCAGATATGGTCAATAAAAAAAATTAACATTGCAATTTTAATTAAAAATGTACCTTGCATCGTTTTTTACAATTTTTTCTCGTCTTAATCCTAAATTTTCAAGTTCCTGGCTGTAAAAGTTCTTTGGTTTTGAGAATGACGAATAAATCGAGCTCTTTTTTATATCGCATTATTTTTTGATTGATCCAATAACGTACGAAGCTTCTACGCGTCTGCTTCATTTTTTTTTTTTGAGATCGTAAAAGAAACGGTGGCGGAAGGAGGACCATCTTTTATTTGCACCCTCTTACCGAGCTCTTCCGTGGGCACGAGCTTGGAAGCTATCGATCGCATGGCGATGAAAGACGTGCCGTTCACGATCTCCACGATAGCGGCTGAAACAGGCAATTAATCCGTCATTAGCTACACCTCCGTCTACGGCCGGGGCCGTATTGTGATATGTATATGTATATATATATATTTTATATACGTAGTTGTTACCCTGATGTTAGCCGTTTTAAAAAGACTGACCTACGTAGACCATCCAGGCGGACTTGGCGAACGCGTAAACGAAACTTGCTAAAATTTTACTCGTGCAGCTCATGATACCCACGATCGCGTCGTCTATCTTGAGAATGTGACTGAAGATACCGACGGAGATTGCGGTACCTGCGTATCAGAGGGCAAAGAAAAACATCTTTCACTTCTTCATGCGAGGCGAATCACCGGACGATCGCACGAATAACGCTCCTGAGAGATCAGTGGACGGACGCGCGCCGTAAAGCCCGTATCAGACTACGGATTGAGATTGAGATTAGAGTGAAATTTGACCAATTAGAGTAAAAGGTCCTGGACTCGAGATTAGTAAACTTTGTGGTTGGCCAAATTTTTAATCCAATCTTGAACTAGCAATTCGCCAAAACGGCGATCGACGATTGTCCTCTGGTCAATGAGAGTCTATTAAATCGCTGGCTGCTTTGCTCATTGGCTAGAAGACAATAGTCAGTCGCCAATCCCAATACAATCCGCGTCGACAATTCTTAGTCTGATTGGGCCTTAAGCCCGTATTAAACTACGGATTGAGATTGAGATTAGATTGAAATTTGACCAACCATAAAGTTTACTAATTTCAAGTTTAGCGACTTTTACCCTAATTGGTAAAATTTCAATCTAATCTCAACCTTAATCCGCAGTCTGATATGGACTTTAAGATCCTTCGGATGACACGTTAAGTCGAAGGTAAATCGCGAGAGAAGCCGGATTGCGCGTTTTGCAAAATTCGCACGATCCACAGCGACAAGTAGAAAGCTTTCGTTAAGTAGAAAGTCAAACGGGAACAAGCGATGCGGTGCTCGAGTACGGCGAACGCTAAAGTAGCATGTTCGCGAGGCAGCTGGGAATTCTGACAATTTTTATCTTGCACGCACGCGATTTGCCTTTCTATTGCAAAATGTTCTTAATGTCCTTTAATTTGTGCCGGCTGCGACAAGCGATTGCATATTCAAGGCAATCCCTGCCTTCCACAATTCGCTGGGAATAAAAGCGATAGTCGGCGATTCCGCTTAGCAACGATATTCATTCTTACGTAAGTTACGTCTCCCGTTTGCTTTCATCGAGCCATGGACGCGAAAAAAGCCTTGATTACCCCGACGCATGCACAGCATCGTTACAAGAATAGAACTAACGGATACCTTCGATTTGCGCGAAACGGCAATCGGAGGAGATTATCCGCTCCGACTCTTTGTACGCCGCGTCCGCGTTTCCGCGCGTGGCGGAACGCACATGTCTATTTCAAAATTAGCGGGCGAGATCGATGAATGAACCGGAAGAGATTTTCGACCGCAGAAGCTTTTACGAGCGCTCGCGTGAATTTCTCTTTTTCTCTCCCTCTCTCTCTCTCTCTCTCTCTCTCTCTCTCTCTCTCTCTCTCTCTCTCTCTCTCTCTCTCTCCCCCTCGCGCGCGCGCGCGCGAGCGCATTGTTAACGCGCGACGTTCTGAGGTGATTTTCTTACCGATCAGATTAGTTACCATGCCAAACGTGGAGAACATGCTGAACGTCACTTCGTTCCAGTTGTACCGGTACCGCATGTAAAGATAGAGAACCGCCATTTCGCCTGCGAAAGAAACAGACTTGATGATGCCGCTCGGCACTGTTGCGTAATCGCCGTCCCTGTCTCGGCTAAGAAACAGGCATGATGGATCAATCGACGTGTGCGATAAGAAAAAAAAAGTTTGACCTGACCCCGGCATTAAATGATCCTCCGATCTATAAGCGAGAGAGACTCTAGCTACTAAGTTTCATATATGTCTAGTATTTATTCGTTGAACGTGTCAGCGATTCTCTCTTCGCTTTGACGCGCATAAGAATGGACTTTTGCACAATGCGCGTCCCCACAAAATGTCAGTTCTTAGAAAAAAAATCTCGCGACGAGATTGCCATTGTGGCGATCGTTATCGAATGTTTGTTCAGGGTTCGTTAACTACCACGTCAAGTCAAGCTTCAGCTCGCTCGTGTGTTTAATGGAGAGAATCAAACGCGCAAATCTCGAAAGTCCCCCTTGCGCTTTTATCAGACTACGGATTGAGATTGGGATTAGATTGAAATTTGACCAATCGCAGTAAAGCTTACTAATCTCAAGTTTAGTAACTTTCACTCTAATTGGTCAAATTTCAATCTAATCCCAATCTCAATCCGTAGTCCGATACGGGCTTTACGTCCGTCTCTACCATTGCAGGTTAACTTTAATCCCGGTTTAAATTACTTGTTATCTTTTCCCCAATTCGTAAAACTAGAAAAAGGTGTCAAGTAAAGCCGACGGCACGCGATACTAGTTTTCTTACCGGGTTGCTTACGAGAGCCCATCAGGGTGTAGCCTTAAGTCACCTAATCTAAAGCCAAGGCACACGATACTATTTTTCCTACTGGATTGCTTACGAGAGCCAACCAGGATTCAGCTTTGAGTCACCTGATCGAAAACTCTGCGTCCTGATTGGCTCTCGTAAGCAATCCAGTAGGAAAAATAGTATCGTGTGCCGTTGGCTTAAAACTCTGCATCCTTGCTGGTTCTCGGAAGCAACCCAGTGGGAAAAAATACTATCGTGTTGGCTTAAATTGAGCCGAGATTAAAGATAAACCGCGTAGGTAAAAAACGGATATAAGGAGGACTTTCAAGATTTGCACGCAAGATTGCATGCAAGATATGATTCTTTCCGAGCATTTGTTCGCGCTTTTAATTACAATTACTGCACGCTGAAGCGCGGATTTGTAACTTAAAGCCCGTATCAGACTACGGATTGAGGTTGAGATCGGATTGAAATTTGACCAATTAAAGTAAAAGTTACTAAAGTTGAGATTAGTAAACTTTACTGTGATTGGTCAAATTTCAATCTAATCCCAATCCCAATCCGTAGTCTGATACGGGCTTAAGCCAACTGCACGCGAAGCTATTCTTCTTACTGGATTGCTTGCGGGAGCCAATCAGGATGCAGAGTAAGCGATCAGGTGACTTAAGGCTAAACCCTGATTGGCTCTCGTGAGCAATCCAATAGGGGAAATAGCCGTGTGCCGTTGGCTTTATACGCTGTTGACTCGCGGTAGTAAATCGAATTTTACGAGGCCATTATCGTGAAGTTTCGTAGCTGTTATATGGCCGCGGAGATATTTTGCAGATTCACCCAAGCGCAACGGTTTTCTGTTCAATTACAAACGATTTTCCCGATTACATCGCCTGCAATTAGACCGACAATTGCTTCCTGTAGTAATGTCAAGTAATGCCAACCAACTGCGAAGGTCAAACGCAAACGTTAGTATTACGTAAAACGATTTTGCAAAGAAAAAAAAATGGAGAGAGAAGGCACTTACTAGCGGGGTGCACGGGCTGTCGAAGATATATCTGACAATTAGTCATTTCGAAATGCACGCGCGTGCATCCCGGGCGCGTCCTCGTCGTGAAACTGCAGCGGCATGTTTACACGATCGGCACGTAATGTGAGAAGTTACGGATTCCGTAATTCATCCCGCATTGAAATTCGTCGCGCGCACCTCGACGCGGTATCCCCGATGCGGCGCGCTCCTGCGCGCAGGATTACAACGAAAATGCAACTTTATAACGTGGCAGTCGCGGACTTTCACCGCGTGTCTCCGACGAGCAAAGATCTGAAATTACATCGCGAAATTACATAGCCACGCTCGGATCGCGTTGGCGGAGCTTGCGTATAGATAAGCGTGTCACTTTGCGCGCGCTTGTCCACTGGTGTATTTTACATTACGTTCGGATCCGTTGGAGAAGATGTGAAATTTCAATATAACATTATCGCGAAACATTTTACGGTACAATCTGGAGATAACGCCATTCGCTTGTCAATCTTCACTAACGCGTGTAAATTGTTCGTCTTCCCTATATTTTGCTATCGCGTTTTACCGCGTACATACATTGATGGACAGAATGGTTGCAACAGGATTTTTTTAAGAGTTTAGGAACGTGCATTTAGATTCGGAGTTCCGTTGCACAATCCTCTTCTCCGAGGAATACTTTACTCGGTGCCCATTGCGAAACCACTTCGAGGGTTTCTAAGTCTATTTCTCGAGTAAAATTTTTCTCGGGGAAAATGCTTTGAAACCTAAATCCGAATCTAAGTGCACGTTCCTAAACTTACTAAAACAAGTGTCGCAATCATTTCGTTCATCACTGTATAGTGATTGACAGAATGGTTGCAACACTTTTTCTAATGAGTTTAAAAACGCATATTTAGATTCGGAGTTCCGTTGCGAAATCTTCTCTGAGGAATATTTTACTCGATGCCCATTCCGAAACCATTTCGAGCGTCTCCGAGTCTATTTCTCGAGTGAAATGTTTCGAAACGTACGTCCAAATCTTAGATTCCGAGTTACGTTCCAAAATCTTCTTCTCCGAGGAATATTTCACTCGATTTCCATTTCGAGGGTTTCCAAGTCAATTCCTCGAGCAAAAGTTTCCTCGGAGGAAATATTTTGAAACGTAAATCTAAATGCACGTTCCTAAACTTATTTAAAACGGTGTCGCAATCATTTCGTTCATCACTGTACAGTAATGGACAGAATAGTTGCGACACTTTTTTTTTAATGAGTTTAAGCAGGTGCATTTAAATTCGGAGTTTCGTTGCGAAATCTTCTTCTCCGAGGAACATTTTACTCGATGGCCATTCCGAAACCATTTCGAGCGTTTTCGAGCCTACTTCTCGAGTAAAATTCTCCTCGGGGAAAATGTTCTGAAACATACGTCCGAATCTTAGATTCCGAGTTACGTTCCAAAATCTACTTCTCCGAGGAATATTTCACTCGATGGCCACATTCCGAAACCATTTCGTGGGTTTCCGAGCCTATTTCTCGAATGAAAGTTTCCTCGGTGAAAATGCTTCGAAACGTAACTCCGAATCTAAATACGCGTTCCTAAACTCACTTAAGAAAAATACTGTTGCAACCGTTCTGTCCATCACTTCAGCATACGCCAAGCTAAATGCGCACAAATTTGTGTAATTTTCCTTATTTGCATCCTGCTAAGCGGGATGTGTCGACTCGTAATTGCTATTCCACGTCATTGCGCTCCTCGTAATTGCCAATAAACATGTATTAAACGTTTGTCAAATGCAGTTAGTAAATTAAAGTTCGTATAAAAACGGCACAATTTTATGTTACCTTGCGTTTAACACACCATTACATGTTTGCTGGGTTAACACTTTAATAAACGTTGATACTATTAATAAATACTAATTCTAGCGAAAGGTCTTGAGAAACGGCAAATTAAAGTGAGTGTAAATAATTGGATAAATCTCTCGTGCGTCGAAGCACTTTGGCGCTCGTTTAAATGTCATCGCGGTCTCAATCCCTGCGGCCGCCGAATTAATCCATACACGGATCTCGCGTGTTCGCTCGCGATTTCCACGAAATGAAGCTGCCAGGGTGAACTGTCGCTCTTTCGCGGCGTCACCGCCGCGGCGGTGACGACAATGAAGGGAGCCGAGAAAAGCAACGTCTCGAAAAGAGTCTTACAGGTATATATCCGCGTTACGGCATTCGAAATCAGGAAGACGCCCATTACACGAAATTGTTCTAAGCGTGACGACTGCCCGCGTCACTTAGCAGCTGGGGTAATACGTGCTAATGCGTACCCAGACATTGTAACGACGGGGCTACCTATATAATTAAATTGTGACAAGGACATCCGCGAAATGTGCTGGAATTGTGCGTCGTCGCCGTACGAGCGCGCACGATCGCATTAAAGTCGCGATAGCGCGCTGTAACAAATGCACGCTAATTGAAAAATTGAATGATTCGTGTGGTCGCGTGCTTGCACGGGCTACTGGCAGAAACTGGGAGGCTTTATTGTTGCCGATACCGTCCGGCGCACTGAGCCGCTGCACGCTGGTATTAAGCGCTCGCTGTCCGCATCGATGTATCGTAACCTTTTATTTACGAGCACTTGGCGTGCCGCGGGGCTCGTGCGTTTCGTCGGAGAAAGCTGCGAAAATGGATCCCGCCCGGAAACTGCGCGAGGCCCTCGGAAAAGCTATAGTGCCGCGTCGAGGCTAAAGGCCTGTTCCAGTTCTGAGTTCCAGTTTTGAGAAATGTGTAGCCAATCAGCTTGCAGCTTTTATAGAATAACTGCAAGTTGACTGGCTACACATTTCTGGGAATTAGAACTTGGACCAATAGCATCGTGGACACGGGCCTTCATGGACGTGACGAATGTCCGTCGTCTCCGTTAAACAAATTTTTCGCTACCGTAGCTAATCGTGGTTTGCTAAAAATATTTTGTTGCCGTGGCTATAAATTTCGGTGGCGAGTGTGGCGCAGAGAAACGCGCGCTGCTTAGTAAACAAATGAACGAAAAGATCCGAGTTTTCAAATCCACGGACACCGCTGGATTTTTTTCGGAATCTCCCGAAGGGAAGTGGCAACCACCGAGAGTATCTTGCCTCCAGATGGGAGGTTTCTTTCGGCAAGATTAGCAGCCTGCCAAAGATGAAGTAAACCCAAGTGCTCAAAGTACCAGAACGAGAACTGGATAAAACAGGCTTGAAGCCTAATACACGAGGAAGAAGAAGAACTATAAATCCTCTAAAGCACAGCGAACGGTTCGCTGTCGCGCCTAATACAATGGGCACAGTAGCAAAGTATTTGCAGCTATCACAACTAAATATTAGCCGTTCATATTCTACAACTGAAATTTGTTTTAGTCACTGCAGCTACATTTTTCTTTCCGTGTCGTCTGTCGATCTTACGATCCCTGTAAAACGTGATTTACAGCGTCCAGCACCGTCGAAGATTATCGATATCAAGGATTTCTGGTGCAGAAAATACCATTGCGGCTGGATATTTTATTGGCGTTTTAAGATACGCGAATTATTCGGATATACCTCTCGAGCGGCGAGCAAGTAGCGCTGCGCGTACAATGTGCGCCGAGTATTGCTATATCTTCTCTTACTTTCCCCTGGCATACGATATATATTCACACCGTCGGACGTAAGTAATTACCGATGGGAATGCGCACAGTTACCGCAACGCGGGTAGCAAGATTAACGAGAATTACAGTCGGTTTTTATCGTGCCACGGACGCGCGTGAGAAATGATGGATGAATTTTATTTTTCAACTGTTCTCC
Organism: Vollenhovia emeryi; assembly: GCF_000949405.1. Taxonomy (NCBI): domain Eukaryota; kingdom Metazoa; phylum Arthropoda; class Insecta; order Hymenoptera; family Formicidae; genus Vollenhovia; species Vollenhovia emeryi. The sequence continues at coordinate 1,296,919 of NW_011967217.1, read as the reverse complement.
TGCGCGCCGGTTTCCCCCATTTTTTGTTTCGTATTTCCGCGCGAATTAAATTGTTTGCATATTTGATTTTTTATACGTCTCATGAGCGTGAACTATTTGCATTATGCGAGCATACGAATGACAATGATTTCTGCTTACGCGCGGTCCAATACAAGAACGACAGCGTACGTTCGCATGAATATTTATTGCCATGTGGACGCATATAATTTTAGTTCCGAATCAAGTTATGCAACAATGACAATAATGCTGGACTGCTTTACCAAATTATTGTTTACGTGCTCGCAGCTGAAGTAAATTCACTTAGTTGTCAATTTAGTTTGCACTGTCTTGTCTAAAAATTGGGTACAATAATTTGAAATTTGGCCAAACGCTTGGCTCGCATTGACCCTCTTCCCTCGACCAAATTTGTTTATTGGGAGCCGTCTCTACTCTTTGGATTAATAGTTTGTAAATTTAATTATTAACGAGAGAAAATTCAATATAAATAATGTGTCTGAATTATAGTGGCCTATTTTGATCGCAACGACGGTAGCATATCGAATTACACAGTAAGCATTTCACAATAAGGTCCATTTTAGACTGTAATTCAGGGAAATTATAAGAGCATTAATTCAAGATGGAAATCCCAAGTAGCACAGAGTGCATTGACCAAACACCCGAGTCGAAATTTTAGCCCTATGCTGAACCCAGGGTTGGGAAAGTTACTTTATAAAAGTATATAGTTACAGTTACTCAAAAAGTAACGAATTGTTACTTTGCAGTTACTATCTTGCAGTGAAAATAAAAATATCAAATCTGCGTTTGAATTATAAAGTGTCGATAGAAGCGTTTATGTGCAAATGCATAGACCTAATGCGATCTGCGGAGGTTTAAAAAATATATAAAGTAACTATTAACGTAACTATTGAATTAGTTACTGGTTATCGAAAAAATGTAACCGAGTTAAGTTACAGTTACATATGGGGAGAAAGTAACGAAGTTAAATTAGAGTTACCAAAAAAAAATGTAACTGTAACTGTAACTTCGTTACAAGTAACGAGTTCCTTGCCAACCCTGGTTGAACCTTTAATTCTATTGTATAGTAGGACCGAAGACAGTAAAGGAGGTCGAACTGCAGGTACAAAATGTACTCCTACTTTAAAACTGATAGTGTTGGAAATTCCTACTTTTGTGTTAAAGTAGCTCCTTTCAAGTAGGAGCTACAGTAAATCTTTGGAATTAAAAATTCGAGGGAGGAGCAAAAAATATAATGTCATCAAGGTAGGTTATTGCTGATCTATGTAGATGTAAATTATCCTTCAAAGTGTCAAAATAGCACCAAAATTTCGACTCGGGCATTGGCCCAATATTTAGTTGCATTGGGCCAACGTTTAGTCAATGCACTGTGCTACTAGGAATACGATCTCGCGACAGTGATCATTCTCGAAACTCTTCTCGCATCGCGACAAAATTACAAATGGGGATGTCTGCTGGATTTCGATGTGAATTACAGATCGCCGAGAATCGATCTAACGGCAAAAATTGATTCTCGCAGAGTACAGGGTATCGGCCATTATGGTAAGCGAGGGTGAGACGCGTCACGTGCAACCGTCGAGCAAGCTTGGCACTCGAGATGGGAAAATATTTGTTCAAAGAATCTCAATGCACTCGGGGGGGGGGGGGGGCTTTACTCACCGTAAAGGGGTCCGATGACGACCATAACAATGACCATGAGCACGACGACCCTTTTCTGGCGATTGTTCGCCCCTTTCTTGAACGCCACGCGAAATGTCTCCTCGATATGCTTCAAGGAAAAGAAGTCGAGAACAAAGGCGCACAGCGAGGTCCGTTTCCTCTCGGTCGGAAGGGACTTTTTCCGCGAGCGCTCCGCGAGCCCCCTCGGTACCTCCTTGATCACCACTAGGCCGTACACAAAGCTCAGTACGTAACACACCATCGCGATGCTGAAGACACCGTAGAAACCTAACTTCGTATACAGTATCCCCGACAGGGCCATGCCGATCGGCACGCCCAGGGACACGAAGACGTTGGCCGCGCCGATCCTGAGCGTTCTCGACTCCACGGTGGTGATGTCCGCTATGTAGCTGAAGATACCCATGAACATGGTGAACCAGCCGCCGGTTAGCGCGGGCCAGACCGCTTCCAGCACGACCACCTCCATGGGCAGCTCGTTGAACCAGTAGGTGCAGGCGATGAGGGTGATGCTGCTGAAGAACTCGCCGATGATCGGCAGCAGCATGCAGGGCTTCCTCAGACCGGAGCGATCGCTCCACGCGCCCATGAAGAGGATCAGGAGGGTCGGCAGGGCGCTCTGCAGGGGGGTTTTCCAGGTCTGCATACGCGCCACCATCTGCTGAACCGCGGTCTCCTCGGCCTCGTAGCCGGTGGTGTTCCTGGCGGACAGGGCCGAGCAGACCTCGTCCGAGTAGGCCAGGTTCACCCTGCACGCCTTCTCGAGGATGAGATTCTGCGTGGCCAGCTGGCAGAGCACGCTGGGGATGACGTAGCACGCGACCATCGGCTCGATGGTGATGTTGCTGGTGAGGAAGGACCATTTCTGCCGGATGCTCATGGACTTCCAAGTGACGGCGCTGTCGGGCTTCTCGGTCACGGGGATCGCCTTCTTCTCCGGTGCGAGCCCCCCGGGCGTGCCGATCGTGCTCGTGATCTCGGACATATTTCACGCGCGGGGTGAGAAACGGGGGCGGGCTGACTTCTCTCTCACGGGGAACGGGGAGCAGACTCTCTTTCAATCGTCCGGGCGTACGCGCGGCTCAAGATCATCAAGCTGCCCTGGGCAGCCGAGTGCGAGGAACGGATTCGCGAGGGCCCCTCGAGGGGGGCGGCCGGGTCTCGCGCGGCTCAGGTCGGAAATCGCACGGTGGTCCCGCACGGGCTCTCGGCTAATGCACCATCGTGCATCACGAGACGCGGCGGCGTTGTCTGTCTCCTTCCTTCGCCGGTCACCGCCAGCACACCAGCGTGCCCCGTACCACCTCTTCCCCGGGCCGTGCTGTCACCGCTCGCTCGCTCGCTCTTTCCTATCGGCCTCCTGCAGCGCGCGGCGAGTTGGTCCGCCTTCGTGTACATCCACCCAGGCACTAAGCACACGCGGTGGCCCCACGGGGCAACGTCGCCGACGTTCGCGCTTAATCGGCTCCTCCGCGGGGTACGACACGCGGCTAATGCTCCACGAGCGCGCCGATTACGCCGAGCGCTCCGCGAGTCGCTTCCGATTCCGCCCCGCGCGGGTTTTCGGGTCAAGGTCAGCCCCCGACAGCCCGAGGCACCTCTGGATCCCCTAGTCTTCCTCGACGATCGCTCCGCTCGTCCCGCTCGACGTTTTCCTCTCTCGGCGCGCGAAAAGCATGGTCGTCACCTTGGCACGCGGGCGTCTTCCGCGATCGAGCATAACGTGTGCCGCCGAATCTCTCCGCGTAGCGTAGAGTCTAATCCAGCAGTCTCAACAGCGACATGTTGATGAACGAGCGGCGCGTCATGATTATCGTGTTCATCTTCCTACCCAGGGAGTACTTGTTCTTGCGTCGGCGAATCACGATCTTTTTCGGCTTCATGTACCTCACGATTCGACGATACATCGTTCCTTCTGCGTGAACGAGGTCCAGATTCCCTCGGTGACCCGCCAACTGCGCGTCGCTGCGCGTCGAAGGCCGCGGAAGGAGCCGTCGAGAGATTCCCCCAAGTTCACCGACGCGCGAATTTCCCACGGTGCGACGTCCTCGCGGTCCCTGCGGGTGACGTCAACGAGAGGCTGCTCGCGAAACGGTGCGATTACCTCGTGCGATCTCCGTTTCGTAAGCTTCTTTCACCGAGCGGTGGATGATCCATCCGGAGCGCGATCGATCGCGCGGCCTTCGCTCGTCCTTGACACGTTCCTCCTCTCGTCGCGAAATTTCTTCCCCGTTGCATCAGACGGGGGTGGCTAGTGCCAGCCGGACGTGTTCCCCGAATGCGTTTCCTCTTCTGCCGAGAGCGACGGGAGGGTGATTCCGAGCAGCCGCGTAAAGATCATTTTCGACCTGCCCCGCGCGTAACTTTTCGGCGAGGGCACGGCGGGAAGAAATGCGCGAGGGGGTGCGCTCGGTTCGGCTGAAGCGGAAATAAAAGAGCTGGCCCGGCGTGCCGCGTCTCCGATGTCGGCGATGTCGAACGGATGGCAACTGAGCGTAAACAGGCAGCGTCGTCGAATCGCTGCCGCGCGTAACTCGACGAGGCGCTGTTAAATGTGACAATTCGTTGATAAAGTAATCACTACTACGCACGGTCCCAGCGTTCTACAGTCGGAGCCTATTTTAGACAGGGCCGTCCAAGTGCCATTATCTGCGACGGTGAATTCAAAGCTATTCGCGCGGCTCGAGTGCCGAGCCGGCCGAGCGGCCGCGCTCGCTCGCTCGCACCATCGGGGCGATTTCTCGCCGCAGGCCGCGGCACGCGGATTTTTGCGTGTCTTCCGCACGCCGTCGCCGTCGACGTCCAATCCCCCTCGCGCCCGTTTCGCACGTCGCCCTCGTACGCGCGGATGAGCACCACGCTCGCGGTCCTTCGACCGACCTCGTGGAGACGCCTCTCGAATCGCGTCCTCGCGCGAGATCCTCCGGGGCCGGTACCGCGAAATCGAAACCCGCAAGGTCGCGCCCGAGCGACGAAAGACATCTAGAGGCGGCCCTGGCTCTTAAGTCTGACGTATGATGCCGTCAAGTGAGTAATGCTCGCAATTCCACAGCGATGTGCTTATAAAATATTCGATGCAGAGCTGTCACCGGCACCTCTGCCTCTCTCTCTCTCTTTCTCTCCCCCCTCCCCCCTCCCTCTCTCCCTCTGTCTTGATATCCGACCGACGAGGGTGCGTCTGTGGTCGTCATTACTCAAGAGCCATCCTCGTCGGTCATCATGGCGGCCGTGCCTGCGGCGGGCGAGAGGCACGATTCTTTCGCGGTGACCAACCGTGGTCGTGGTTCGCCACGTTTGACAAAAGTGCCTGCTAATCGCGGTTAATCGTCCATTGGCAGCAGTAATTACCGCGGCCGACAAAGGTATTTTATCGCGTTGCGTTCCCGCTCCGCTGAGCCGTTCGCTCGAGGATCGTGGATTTCCAATTGGTTATAGCCATGGAGCCCAGGTTAATGATTTCGATTCTCCGCGTCCGGAGCGCGTAAAGCAACTTTCGATTTTTTTCCTCCCCCCCCCCCTGGCAGCTATCGAATTTAGCGGGCAGAAACGATTTCTCCCGCTGCGCGTTCTCATCGGAGCGATACGATTGCACTTTTAGGTCACCGATGTATTATTAATTTTCGCAGCTCGTTTGCCTTGCCGATAATTTCTATTTCGCCGCTCATTCGTGGCAATTTAAATAGATTATTCTCCTCGTCGATATACCGTGTGTTATTATATATTTTTATCTTCCAAGAGGATCCCTCAGCCACCTTTTTTACCGACGCAGTCAAATACAGCTTCCGCGCTTGTAATTCTTCCTTATTGGCGCTTTTATGCACAAAATAATACCGGGATAAGTTGCGGACCGCGTGTAGCAGAACATTTTCATACTTGAAACACTCAGTTCAGAAGTTTAATAAACAAGAAATGGGTATTTGAAATTTGGTGAAGTAACTTTAGACTGTTTATTGCGATAAATATTACCACATGCCCTCGGTGGTCGAATTGGTGAGACGCCCGCCTAGTGTGAGAGGGGGTAAATTTTTCGCCATAAATTAAAACGTTAAAATCATTTGGACGGTAACATCTTGTCGTGGCTCTTATAACCTTTATTACTTCGTATTCGTGATTTAAATTGTTAAGCACATTCTATATCGATAGAATATAGCAGAAAGACGTATTTAAACGGAGCACTCAGGAGATACGGAAAGAGAAAATAACGACACTTTTTATTCATACAATTTCAGTATCACTTGCCGCAGCAAGTGATTATTCGCGTATTAAATATTTAATATATGTAACGATGTTACACCGTTAAGATAAATAAGCGATACGATTTGCTCAGCCTCGATACGAATTCGCTATTGCTCGTTAGACATAATTAAAAATGATTGCCGGAGATTCGTTTTTTCTTTTTGTTTTATTTCAGTGAATTTTTACAAATGTTTAGAAAACGGAGCATTTTGTTCAATAACTTTCCATTCAGTTCTAGCTTAAGCGGCTTGTTTGGAGCTTGTGTTGCCTGGCTCAATTAAGCACGGTCGTGTATATAAAATGCGTATTACATCTTCAATCCTCGGGCATCCGCAATAGAGTTAATGCATGACGAGTACTTCGTAATCCTTGAACGACAGCTCCTCGCCGTCGAACGGAATGTACAGGCATCCGTGACTCGGTTGTACCTAAAGAAATATATATATTTTTTTAAATATACAATATGCATATATTTCTTTAACTGCTGAATTCTATGTCTCTCTCCTGCCCCAGAAAGAAAGGCCGCGCGGAATAAAAAGCATACGAGTTTCGCTCGCCAAGGGCGAAGAACACTTTGGCAGCGGCGTGCTTCGAATATCGAGACGTGATTCCGTATATCTTCCGAATGCTTATCATTACTGCCGTGCGATTAGCAGCTGCCGAAAAGACCGACCTTGCCAATCGTTTGAGCTCCACTATGGAGGACACGGCCAACGTACAGAGGTTCTCCGTCCGCGGTTTGACCGGCGATTATCGCATCCGCTGGTACCTCACCGTTGCTGCAGAACTCCCATGCGAATTCCCCTTTGCAGAGGACCTGATAACATCGTAATATTATTGATACCGTTGCACGGTGTGACAATTAATCACTTATAACTAAGGTTGGAAGGTAACTCGTTACTTGTAACGAAGTTACAGTTACAGTTACTTTTTTTCAGTAACTGTAACTTAACTTCGTCGCTTTCTCTCCGTCTGTAATTTAACTCAGTTACATTTTTTCAATAACTACACAGTTGAAAAATTTGTGTTAAATTTAACAGATATCACATGCCTCAAACGGTCCACACAAATTTTTGTGTTAATTTGATATGATATGGGTATGTTGAATGATCACACTAATAGTCTGCTAATATTTTAACACAAAATAAATGCAAATCCCAAAATAATTTGAAATAAATTCTGTGTAAAATTGACATATTTTTAATGACAAAATGAATTTTAAAAATGTAAGTTTTACATTTTACAGATGTAATAAGTCTCAAATGAATTCAAATTCTTGTTAAGGAAAGTGCACATTGTGTTGTTTCAACATTTCTTTTCGAGTATTTTAATAATTTTACATTTGAGGTCAATTAATACAAGAGCAATATGTTAAATTAACACATGAATGCGTTAAACATTTAACACAAAAATTTTAACCGGCATTTTCCTTAACGAGAAAGCACAAATTTTCCAACTGTGCAGTAACTAATTTAATAGTTACATCAATAGCTTTATATATTTTTTCAACCTCCACAGATCGCATTAGGCTTTGCACACGCGCATATACGCCTTTATTGACACTTAACAATTTACATGCAGATTTGATATTTTTATTTTCATTGAAAGGAAGTAACTGCAAAGTAACGATTCGTTACTTTTTGAGTAACTGTAACGCGTTACTTTTCAGAATTGGTAACTAGTTGCATTTTTAGCGAAAAAACTGTAACTGTAACTAGATACTTTTATAAAGTAACTTTCCCAACCCTGCTTAAAACTATCATCGACAATTAATTTCAGTATTCGTTGTTATCGTTATTATTTCAGCAACGAAGATCGCCAGATAGCGAAATATCGTTATAATAATAATCTCTCGTGCGAATTAGTGAGCCGCCCATATCGAACGATATCTACATCAGTTCAATAGCTACTTCCGAAAGAAGACTCGGTATCTCGAGATTATCTCGATTCTAATACAATCGATACGATTAATTTTTAGTAAGTCTTGTACTTTGCCTACGGCGCGTTACGTAAGTTGCAAAAAGTGACATAACTGCCTTTCAATCGCTGTTACGAAATTAATAGAAATCATTGCTCTTTCGGCGAGTTCAAGTCAATTCATAGAAATTTTTATTCGGTCAACATCATCGTGCAAATCGACGACGATCACTTCTGTGAAGAAATTATGGTCAAGGCCGATCGTTAATCTCGACAGTCATAATTTTTGTGCGCTAAAATCGTGGCTAAAAACTGTGCTCTACAAGAGTTTATGCGATTTTGTGAGTTTTTTTCGCAGAACAATAAAGCGATGCGAAGCTTTGCTCGTGGCTGATCTCGTTTCTCGTAAGGTAGAAAAACGTTCATCCGGCCTTGCATTGCTCACCTCGTAATTGTCTTTGGGATGCTCCTCGCCGTTGTGACAAACGTAGGCGACATTTTTTTCAGGAATCACTTTCGCCGGAATCATGTCGCCATCGTGGAAGGCTCTACCGACGTAAAGTGTGGTTCCGTCAGAGTCACGACCGCCGATGACCGCATTTTCTGGCATCGACTGACCGCTGACACGGTTTACCCATCTGTAGGCTGTAGCAATGATAAACTGTCAGCAAGATCGATTTATTGAGTGAATTTACAATTTCGTATCCATTTCCACTTCGATTTTGTTCGGTAGATGAACTCGTATTACTTTAATATCTAATAAGATATTCGGTTCTCCCGATGGGACATTTATTAAGGTGAGATAAAATGTAGAACATTTGCAAATCTCTCCAGTAATATTTTCCTTAAACTTCAGATATTCAAGAAAATTATTAATCTTAATTTTGTTAATTTATCAATCTATCGATACCCGTCAATTTTAATGCAGTCTGATAATAAACGCTTCAATTGAACTGAACGGTACAAATCTTATTTCGCACAATCTTACAGACATATCTATAAATAACTGTTACATTATGACGGCTATACGTGTTACGTAATAGGAAAACGCACCGATACCGACACGTAATCAATACGATAAAAATTTCCAGACGGTTCTTGTGCTCGATAATTTCACATGTCACACATTATCTTTATAATCTACATAACTCACGTATACTTCCAAAATAAAGTAACTATACTTAATGGTGAGTTTCCGTGTGTTTCTGATGAAAGTGTAATTTATATTCGGTTACTTTTACAGAATTATTAATGTAGCTGTTACAATAATTTTTTTAATATATAATACAACGCAAACATTACACGTAAACATATTCACGTAGTGTGCCACTGAATCACGATCTTGAAACCATACTTGTAAAAAATAAAAAATAGAAAAAAATTATTTTATACTATACTTGTAAAAAATAAAAAATAATTTTATACTGTCATTAAACTGAACTTTCAGATTATATTGTTTTCTAAGAGATTATTTGGATTCTGGAAGATTAATTTTTAATAGGAAATATTCTATTGTGATTTAAATTATCTTGATCGCGATAGAATCGTAATTCGATTCTTAAAATTTAGCTCCTTCGAATTTATTTTTGATATTGAGAAGATAAAAATATACGAAATAATTGTACTCGGTTAAGTGTCCACGATTTGGCAAATATCGATAAGAAATCGGAGAAGTTTGTTACATAAGGAAGTAGAAAATTAACGATGCAAATACAGCAAGGTTTAATATTCTTTTAATATCCATTTGAAAGTGCTTTAGGGAAACTTTTTTGCTCACCTGGCATAATGGAAATCGATTCGGCACGGTTGAAGCCTCAATACGAGATGGTGCTTATCGCACCTGTAAGTTGAGTTAAAAGCTCGTGTAATCTTATCACTCGCGTAATCTTATTTGCCAAAATGTGTCGCTCGTCTCTCTATCTCCCTTTTTTTACTCTTTACATATGATACCGAACTTACCTAGAACGTGATATCATATTCTCCCACGCCTTTCCTATCTAATATATCATATTGATTGGTGCAACGATTACAATATAGTCGTCATCAGTTCGATCAAATTCTACTTACAATTAGATATTTAAAAATACGTGAAGGGATACACGTGTTAAGTGAAGAGTTTCAAGATATTATATATTCCGCAAAAAAAAATATATATCTGTTACCTAAAAACAGTAGTGATTAGTAAAATAACAATAAAATTTTTTGCCAATTGCTCATTAATAAAAATAAAATTAGTAATTTATATAATAATGTGCAATTTTCCACAAATGTATCGACTTGTTAGTTTCAAAATTATATGCATGTGTATTAAGATTGATTTATTAAAAAATATTTAGTCTTCGTTTATTACATATACAAATATGTATATGCATTATTGGCCGAAATTGACACGATTCTAAAGGTAACTTTTTACAAATAAATGATCTTCTTTGATTAAACTTTTAATTAGATCGGTGATTAACTTATCAAGTAACGCTTGTATTATTTTGTGAAGGCCGATAAAATTATTAACTTTTAATGTATGAAAAAAAGATTAGATTAGGACAGTGTATTATACAGTCAGAAATTTTGCTTTATGCAACTCTGTCGTTCAAATTAATCGCTAATTAAGTTAATAACAATTTAGTCGAAGTCATCCATTGGGAAAATTTACCTTAATTTTCCAGCCGGAATACCGATTGGAGAGATAGTGACTTTGCGGACAAAAGTAAAGAAAAATTGTATATGTATTGTACGCGTGCGTAAGTATAAATATATATGTATATATGTAAATAGGAGATGTAACTTCACCACTGTCAGTCCCAAGTTCGAATAATAAGAAGGAGGGTATCTCGTCATATAATTAATATATTATATTGTCGTAACTTCAAGTTTTCATGTTTCTTATATGCGTAACGTTATTAAATATTTTGTGACAAATATTACAGTGAAAAATACAATTTAACTAACGTTTTGCGATCGCATTTGTTCCGTCTTTGAATTCATTTTTAAATTGTAATTATTGAAGCATAGCTGATGGCAATTTGACAACGAGGCGAATAAGAATTTTATTCCTTTTATCTCAATGTACCAATTTTTCCTTAAGTCTGGCGTTATTATGACATTTTTCGGTTTCTACGAAGAAACATACACAAGGAAACATAGAAATAAAACGATCTCCGAGCGGTAACGAAACCCGATTAAAAGTTATGCCCTCCTTTACTTTTGTACTTCTCATTTTTCTAAAGTAAAATTTTACGCTTTTCTAGAACGTCCTAAAAGTATCGCAAATAAAACTTCTGAAAACCGCGCAGACGTTTTTCTGACAAATTCATAAAACGTCTGTAGAATTTTAAAATGTCTTCCAGATACTTCGACATGCAATAATGATCTGTAGGCAGTTTATTCATTCAAGCTTTAGAGACAAACGCGCCCCTGACAAAGTTAGACGTCACCTACGCTCGGTACGTACGCGCACACCGTTACCGAGCGCGATGGACATAGTTGACGTCTACTTTCTCAGAGGGCGCACTTGTCTCCGGCGCTCTGCGGTAGTGCGGTCTAGCTGTCTCTACTCCACCCACAGTTTCTGTTTATCTCCGGCGAACACGTGGGAGGGAATCGGGAAGACAACTTTTATGTATTATTCTTCGGTAGAAAAGCACGCGTGGTCTTGCCTCGAGAATGAAGGTTAAAGTGCTAAGCAGGAATCCTGACGAGTACCTGCGGGAGACCAAGCGGGACATTCACAAAAGTAAGTCTGTGCGAGTCGCGCCGATTCCTAACCTGATTGCAGCGAGCGACGCGACGAGGCAATGATCGGATGCCGTTTTTGCAGTCCCGCGAAACTTCGATCCCGCCTTGCATCCCTTCCAGGCGCCCAGAGAGTACACGAAGGCGCTCAACGCCGTTAAACTGGAGAGGGTGTTCGCGAAGCCGTTTCTGGGCAGCCTGGAGGGCCACAAGGACGCGGTGTCCTGCATGTGTAAACACCCCTCGCAGCTGTCGACCCTCCTGAGCGGCGCCTACGACGGCGAGGTGAGAGCCTGGAGCCTCAGCCAGGGCGCGTGCACGCGCGCGCTTCTCGCACACGACGGCATCGTTCGCGGCATCGCGTACGCGCCGGACGGCAAGCGCTTCATCACGGTCGGCGACGACAAGACGATCAAGACCTGGGACGCTGAGTCCGCCGGCGGAGAGGACGAGCCCGTGAATACTATCGCCAGCAAAGTACGCGTCTGCTTATGGTTCACCTTAAGACTCGCCAAACGTGAGATTTTTTTCAAGCGATTTCTTGCATTTCCGACAGACGGTGCTAACCGGTGTGTCCCACCATCGGACCAAACCTGTGTTTGTTACCTGCGGGGAAGGAATATGTCAGATGTGGGAGGATACTCGCAACGAGCCGCTGCGCTCGTTTAAATGGGGCGTGGATAGTCTAATTGATACCAAATTCAATCCTGTACAGACAGATCTTTTAGGTACGACACACGACGGGAGTGCTAGATTTTTAATTGAATTTCTTCCGCGTGAAATGTCGGCAACATCTCAAGTTAAACGTCTGCGCTTTATATCAAAGTATCTTACCTCAGATTTAACTTGCAGCCTCGTGCGTCAGCGATCGCAGCATAATTTTGTACGACACCAGAGAGACGGGACCTTTAACAAAGATAGTGATGAGATTACGGAGCAACAAGCTCTCTTGGAATCCCATGGAGGCTTTCGTCTTTACTTGCGCCAATGAAGATTACAAGTGAGATATAATGGAGGATGCGAGAAAGGCTTATCGCGAGATTACGCAAATTTCCCGCGAATCGTAAATCCGTTTGTTTCAGCTTGTACACATATGATATACGCAAGTTCAAGACGCCAGTCAACGTGCACATGGATCACGTGGAGGCCGTGATAGACGTGGATTATTCGCCGACGGGGAGAGAGTTCGTCTCGGGCAGCTACGACAAGTCGATCCGCATTTTCGAGGTGAATAAAGGCCACTCGCGAGAGGTGTACCACACGCGACGCATGCACAGGCTCACCTGCGTGGGATGGTCGCTCGATAACAAATACGTGATTAGCGGCAGCGACGAGATGAATCTCCGCGTATGGAAGGCTAAAGCGTCGGAAAAATTGGGCATTGTAAGCGTCAACATTGCGATCTCGTCAATTTTACATTGCGTGCTTTAGCATAAATGATGATCGATAACTGTCTCCCTGTTCCCGCTCGCAACAGCTGAGAGCCAGAGAAAGAAATGCGCTGCTCGCCAATGATGCCTTGAAAGAGAAGTACGCGGCGCACCCGGAAGTCCGACGGATCGCACGTCACCGACAAGTGCCGAAACACATATACAACGCGCGAGCCGAGATACGGACGATCCGCGAGAAGGGTAGACGCAAGTAAGTACAGCTAAATCGCAACACTCGTGGATCTTCAATACAACTTTTCAACGATATCTATTAAAATGTTTTATCTCGCAGGGAGGCCAATAGGCGTTATCATTCCAAGAAGGGGGCAGTACCGTACGTGTCGGAAAGGCAAAAGAACGTTGTGGGTCAAGAGAGCTGAAGCAGCACGCCCTCGTTTATCCGACGCGATTGTACGCGAGATCACATTTCAGCCTTTCTTCACCAAGTCGTTGGTTATCATGAATTATCGATCTTCGTGCTTGTCAGATTTGTACAGGATGTTACGTGATCGGCGAGTACTCTTTGTATTATATTTATTGTAATAAATAATTTCTCTTGACATTATACAACGCATCGCGATAATAAATTCGTAAAACATTACAAACCTCAAGCAATGATTAATGGTCATGCGTAGCGTACATTACAACAGTTAATTATGCTGCGTTTCTTGCGCGATTATCTTAGCACGCATTGATCGATTTCGTGGTACAAACGGTCTTCTTCGTTTTTTAACTTCCAAAGACGCTATTTTGTAATTTCCGCGCGACAGATTAGATCGCGCGTGTGCATGAAATTAATGATACAAGACACATCATCTGTCTTTACGCAATTGCAGGCGTGATCTTAAAAAACGATTTGTGGTGGATTTAATTATGATATTCTGCAGATATAGACATATTTTTATGAGACCCCTCGTTTCGTTATTACAATAACTTAGCAATTCGCGTTGTCGTTCAAGCTTTACGCAGGAACACGTTGTAGGAGAAGAAAGTCTCAGCGATTCATACTCGCAGAAATCTATTATACATATCATACATACGATTTCAATGCATGATACGCAATCATTCTGAGCTTTCTCCCAGCACAACGCGTTACATAGATATAAATCTCAATATGAAACTTGTCGACACGTTATCGGTGCATTCGCATTTGTCCCGTTCGCTGAGGAATCGAAACCGTTATATCACTTTGGAAAATTTCATATTTGATGCTACAAAAATGTACGCTGTATGTCGCTTTTACATTCTCGTATATCCCTACAGCATCAAAATTTCATCACCGAGATCGTAGCGAATCCAATCTTTATCTTCCGTAATGAGCGATGGCTGTAATGAACGATTTTGATGAAATGTTACGCTGGCAGTTTAGAGATTTCGATGTAGTCTTAGTAGCTCGTATATAGTCAAGAAGTTGTTAATACGTGGTGGTTATACTCGAAGTAATTGCTTTCCGGTGTATAAAAAAGTGCCACGCGATTCAGTGTCTGGTCGCCGCCGAGAACCTTTTAAATACGATAGTTACCTACGCATAATCGTATGAATTTCACCGTCGCAGCTATGCACGAAATTTCTGTACAAGACTAGGATAGCTGAGAAACTAAATTATCGCCTATTACAGTAATTCGTGTTTCGCCGAGTCGAAATTTCGAGGAAGTTCTGTGTCCTCTCTTAGGCGTAATCACATTTCCAAGATTCCATGCCGTTTACTAATCCTCTTTGACGTTTACTAATTAAATATACGTGTGGAAATATAATGCGCGAATGAGAATAATTATAACATATATACATATAAACACATGTACATCGATATTACGATCGGGGACCAAGAGCGAAGAGTATCCCATTTCGTCATCTCCATCTCGTTTCTCTTGATTTCGCCAAATTATAATAGAATATCCGCCAATAATTTTGTACTATTCCATTTACCGTGGAACGAGAAATAAATCTGCACATTTCCTACTTTATCTTATACGAGATATTAAATGGGAAACATGTGGCAATCGAGATTATTTATTCCATTTTCAACAGTCAATACTAAACGGGAACAAATTCTCTTTCCATCGAAATGTCGATAAATGTTATTTTCGTTTTTGGTCCTCGATATAGCATCGGATTGCGATATACCATCGGGAATGCGATTAAATGATAAAGAATCCAACTCCGTCGTGTACAGGCTCGACAATGGACCAGTTAAATCTTAATTTGCTCCCAAGCGATTCAAACTCTCTTCGAGGTACAGAATATGTGGACGCTCCTTTCGTATCGTTCACCTTTATTCAAGCATTTCAATTAATTGTCAAGTCCAGTCCAAGCGGTTGCACTATTATAGCCTTTACGTTTCCGGAGCGGTCAATATAGTTTACGTTATGTGTGACGATGGTAACACGATCCTCAATATTCCTTCGGCCCGTATCAGGCTGCGGATTGAGATTGAGATCAGATTGAAATCTGGCCAATTAGGGTAAAAGTGGCTAAACTTGAAATTAGTAAACTTTACTCCGATTAGTCAAATTTCAATCCAACCTCGGTTCGTAGTCTGATACGGGCTTTCCGTACACGATGCGAGAATACCAGGTGTAACATTCCCGTGGATGCGCACTCGCGACCAATCAGAAACCTTCAAATCGTCGCGGCTGAACAATTTGCCCCCCCCCCCCCAAAATTGATTACGCGCGCAACGTTTCACCGTGTATTTTTACATCGTGCTTCCGTACTTCTTACAGAAAAAGATATTAAATAACTTCAGTCGAATAAAAATTACTAGATTATTTTCAGACGCCGTGAAGCTGCAAGAGGGGAGGAACTGGATGGAAAGTATCTTAATGTAACGAAACTCCGGAAGGAAGTGATCGATTTTTCTCCCGGAGAACACATCTTCCGCGTATCACCTTCAGTTTCCTTCAGAATCGTCGTGCATTTTTAACGTCCTTCCAACCCGACGGTTTAATTATAAATTAAAAGTTATTCGAA
Organism: Vollenhovia emeryi; assembly: GCF_000949405.1. Taxonomy (NCBI): domain Eukaryota; kingdom Metazoa; phylum Arthropoda; class Insecta; order Hymenoptera; family Formicidae; genus Vollenhovia; species Vollenhovia emeryi. The sequence continues at coordinate 1,280,942 of NW_011967217.1, read as the reverse complement.
AACCGTTTTTTAACTTCGTAACCTTCCGCGACGAATTGATTCGCTCCACTTATCTTCCTTAATTCTCCAATCGCACGACTATTGTTTCATAACAAGGATATATTCATACGAATCGTTTGGCATCGTTGCAACTGTCGGGGGCGATCCAAACGATAACAAAACTCGATTTACTTCCGTTTAACCCGCGAAAAAAAAATATATAATACCTCGTAACGATCGCTCGAACGTACATCCCGTTTCGCGGACATAATAATTTACTCCGATTGAAGATTCGACAGACGCCGATTGTCCCACCTCGTCCGCCGTAACAAGCTTAACACTAACGTCTCGCTAGGCGCGCGCGTGCTGTGATACAAAACAAAACAAAAAACACCCGCATCGCTATTCCAGTCCACGCGTCCGTGTGTAACACTAGGAGTTATTAAATTATCTACGCTACCGTTTCTTACCGTTATTAATGACTTACGAGTATGTATCACTGGTGGCTGTGCGAGTCTTTCCGGAACATAGATACGTTAACTTTAAGCGTCGTCCAAGCGTGCGCGTTGCGCCGGTGCCGAGAGATCTGTTCGCGCGGACGACGGTCGCGAGTTAACGTCGGCTCTTTACACGTGCAAATGCAAATGGCACAATAATCGAACCAGGTACAAATATACCGAACATGTGCCTCGCGGTACCAACTGGTTTCAACCGGCGAAATCGAGAAATCGCAGAAAAAAAGCGCGGGGTAGGGAAAAGGGAGGGGATTCTCGACGATCGTTTTCTAGACATTCAGGTCGGCCATCATTTTGCGAAAATCCGCCAGGGTATTGTAATCCGGGTCCGAGTCGATGTCCGCGAAATCCTTGCTGGAGTCGGTCTTGACGAAGCTCGGATTATATCGGCTCAGCGACAGCGGGCACGGCAATAATTCCGGCATGACCGAATGGTGAGTGATTAGCGCGGTGAGCGTCGTGAACTCTTTCGTGAAGCCCTGAAACATGCATACATTATTGATTTTGCAGCGTTCACCGTGTACGCTGCCATCGGCATTAAGTCTAACGCTTATTCGCAGTTTATCCATCGCTCTGTCTCGCCCGCTAACATCTCCCCGCTCTCGCTCGCGGCCGTAAACGTTGTCGAAACGGACGTTTTCATCTCGTCCGTGGGAAGAATAAAAACAGATTTACGAAGAAAGAAGTTACAGTCACCAGTGGTGATGAAAAATTAAGATAGGGAACTTTTAGTCAACCCAACTGGCATATTCCTTTACTTAGCAAGTACAACGTTTCGACCCTATTTCTGGGTCCTTTCCAAGTTATACTAAGAAGACTCTCTGAGTAGAACTTGAAAAGGATCCAAGTGGCATATTCCTTTATTTAGCAAATACAACGTTTCGACTCTACTTTTGGGTCCTTTTCAAGTTACACTAAGATGGCTGTCTTAGTATAACTTGAAAAGGACCCAAAAATCGGGTCGAAACCTTTTGTAGTTGCTAAACGAAGGAATATGCCAGTTGGGTTGACTACAAGTTCCCCGTTTAAAAAACAGATTTCTTTAACGCGCCACAGACGTAGTTTTGTGTGCAGCGGCAAAATCTTTCGCTTCTAAAACGCGGCTCCGCCCGTGGAAAAAATCCCGCTGCAAAGTTATTGAAATAAAAACGCGCGTGTAAAAAGGAAAACATTGTCTCGAGACGGAGCCCGAGGTAATTCGCGATCCAACGAGATGCCCTCGGCTCAGAGATTTGTTCGAAACGACAAAGGGGGGGGGGGGGAAACAAGCCCCGATAAATAACGTAACTGGAACTTATTGTTTCGGTTATCGCGCGCATCGTTGCATTATTTAATATTATGCGCGTTATCGCGAATACCCGGCACCGTTGTAACGCGCGTTGCCGGGCCAATAAAATGCGATATTAGTCGCTTCTAAACGCCGAGAACGGCTCCGCCGGTGGAAAAAAATTCGCGCTACAGAGTTATTGGAGTAAAAATGCGCGTGTAAAAACGAAGACGTCGTCTCAAAATGGAGCCCGAGGTAATCCGCGAACCGGACGGGACGCCGTCGCGCGGCCCGGAGATCAGTTCGAAACGACAAGCGGAACAAGCCACCCCCGATAAATAACGTAACCGGAACTTATTGTTCCGGTTATCGCGCGCACGTTGTATCATTTAATATTATGCACATTATCGCGATACCCGGCACCGTTGTAACGCGCGTTGCCGGGACAATGAAATGCGATATCAGTCGGTCGGAGGGTGATCTTTGCTTCGCATTTTCAGTCGCGTTTGCGAAACACGGCGCGTAACGAGGCTGATATTAAATGTATCATACACGGGCCACGTATCAGGGCTATCCGCACACCGGCATTCATTCAAATCTAGGCGCCGTGCTTGTTACAACGCGATGCAATTCCGCAGTCGCGTTGCGAGGGCGAGGGCGAGGGCGCAGGAAAGAGAGAGAGAGAGAGCGGGAGTTTTGATTTCCCCACGGCATCCGCGGCACATCCAACAAAACTCATTTATACTGGTTTCGGAGATTATCAAAGTCCGCGAACTCATTTAATCTATCCTACGAGGGGGAGGAAGTTCGACCATTTAAATACACGTATCCGAATGGCTAAATGCACGGCTAGCTCGGCACCGGGCGCGGTAGTTCCGAGTATAATGTCCGGGCTACTAAAAGCCCTTCGACCCTTCGCGCATTAGCATCCCGCGCGAGCTTATTTCAATATTAACTTGCGCTCATGTAAGAGGATTCTCTCTCTAGCGCGGGTATTATTTCGAGCGTTAAAAAGAGCTTTACTTCGGTAGAGCCGACGTCCAGTTTTGTGCGAACGCGAAGATCCGGTAAACAAAATGTTAGCGGTGAGCCGGCTAGTTTCGCCGGCAGATCGACATCAACTCGCCCTCGCATTTTAGTTCGCGCGCGCGTGTGTGTGTGACCAAACGGAATCCGTTTCGTAAGCGTTTAAATGACGCGCTCCATTTAAGATAAAATATATTTACATTCCCGCCGAGATGCCGGCGGTAAAATTTGAATTTTTCATCGCAAAACCGCGGACCCCCCGACGAGCCTCGCGCGAATCCGTTGAAACAAATCGGCGGCTGTTACTCTCGGCGAGGAACCCTGAGCAGTTTGCGGATATTTTAGTTTTCCATTTTACGGCCCTTTAACGGCGACGCGGATACTCCCGTGCGCCGGAGAGGCGCGGGAGAGAATCCGCTTTGACTCTCGCTCGCGCGCCGCTCGCGACTACCTTGATACTCGATACTCGGCAAAGGGCGGCCGAAGACAGAAAGGGAGACTTACTTTGATTTTGTAACCTTTGTTTGTACGCATTATGAGATAATGGGCTATTCCGCTCGGCTGGAATTCACGGGGCACACGGAGGGAGAGGGCGTAACATCCGGGCTTGCTGGTACTCTCGCGCACCATGAACGCTCCTTCCGGCTCTTGGCTCAATACCTCCAGCGTTATCTCCCTGGAATCACGGTTCGCGTCGTATTAATGATTGATGGGGCGGGGACGTCTTTTCTTGCCGGGAAACGGCCGCGATCGGATTTGCGTGTCCCAGTCACAGAGACACGGCCGCTGGAAGCCTGGACTCTGTGGACTGGATCACTCGACGAATATTTAAAATTAGCCGGGGGCGACGTGCTATTTCGGCGCATCGAGAAGGCACCGCACGCGCGCGCGCGCGCGCGCGTGTATATTTTACTCCGACATGCAGCGATGTCGCGGGGACCAACCTGGGTATTCCAGCTTGAAACCAGGGCGCCTTGCGTAGCTCGGCCTCCTCGCTTCGATTATTCAGGCTGTCTGTTCTCTCGGGTAAAGGCGGCGGGGTTGGCGTGGAGCCATGAGTACTTCCGTCAGCGGGCACCGAGCTGCTCGACGTGCTAATTTGCGATCTTCTTTTCGACTTGAATTCCGCCTCCGTGCCCGAGTCCGGGCAATTGTGCCCTATCCTGAAAATGAAAGAGCTGTCGTTCACGATTCGCGCCGATCCCTCGGCGCGTTTCCGGAAAGGCGCGAGGAAGGGGGCGGGAGAGACTGAACTCCGACTGGACTTACCTGTTGTTCTCGATGTTCAAGTTCTTCGCGTTGGTGATGGACGCGTTGATGGTGTTGTCGAGGCTCTCGGACGGCGGGATCTTGTTGTACGACGGCCTGGTGCCCTCCGAGTCGATGATCGCCTCGTTTATGTAGCCCCCGGAATGGGGCCTGTTCGACGGGCTGGTCGGCGTGCTGCTACCGCTGACGAGCGGGCAGCTGTCATCCTCGCCGTTGAGCCCAAGAACGTCGCGTCCACCTGTCAAACCCATCGCCAGCCGCTTTATCAGCGGCGGCTTGTCCGTTAGCCTCTTGTACGAGTTGAGCTCCGTCGGCGAGTTGCTCTCATCGCTGCTCGGCGTGCTCTGCTGGGATATGCTCTTCGGCTCGTTCACGCTCGTTATGGGCCCGAGGACGTTCGTGAACGACGGCCGTAGACCCGGGATCGTGTTCGGCGTCTACAACATTCGAATTCGTCGAGGTCATGCGCGCGAAACCACTTGGTTTATTCGGGGCGCGTTTTCGCAGATGCAGGACGCCTGCGTCCCCGCGGCCGCGCTTGTGATCTCCAAGTTAATTTAGTCTAAGCTGCCAGCCGGGCTAATTCGCTTAACGCCATCCGAGAATAATGTAATAGCGGCCGGTTCCGCTTGCACGGCCAAGTTTGTTGCACTCGTGTGAAATCACCTTTACGCCGGCGAGCCGCAGCGTGGGCGAGCCGGCGCTGCCGAGCTGCACGTTCATATCCGCTGCGGACGGACCCCTTCCAGGCCTGGTGGTGGGCGACGTCCGACTTTTCAGCCACGAGTTCGACGACGGACTCCTGCAAGCGCCCGCGGCGATCGTGTCGTCTGCGGCCGGCGATTTGTTCTGCAAACGAAACGGCGGTCATTGCCAAAATTATATCCCGCCGTCGCGACAGCGTGTACTTAAAGAGGGCCTCCGATTATTTCCTCAAGCTCGCCGGGTTGCCCCTTCAGCGCGCAATCATTTGCCTTAAATCCGTGGCTCTCTCCCGGACGAATCGTTTATTAGGCAGAACCGGAGTCGGAATCCAGGTCTCCTCCTTGAATGTTTCATCGGCGGAATCGCGCGGTTCCCAAGGCGATTTCGCGGCGGGGACCATCGGGCGAGCCGTGGCGGACTGACCGTTTGCTTGGAAACGCGACGCGACGCGGCGCGAGGCGGTAAGCGAGAGACTCGGGTCGAATTTATAATTAACGCGGCTTGTAAACGGGACACCTACTGGAGTCGGTGGCCCCAGTGAGACTACGTCGGCGGAGGACACGGTTGTCGTCGTGGTCTCGCGCGTCTTGGATATTTAAGAGGCTCTTCCGCGAGAGCTGCTCCGGCCGCTGCCTTACTGCCGCACGTGTGTGCGACCGCATCCCGGTACGCGCGGTACCGGCTATCTGCTTCCTGGCGTACAGCAGACGCCCCAGTAGTCTCCGGCCGAGGGACAAGGAATTTCGTCGCGCGACTTGGACGAACAAACCATTTTCGCGGGGAAGGAGCCTTTGAGACGGACAGTTACAACGATCGCGGCGGATTGGATCGTAACGCTCTTTGTCAATTCTAACGGTTCAAGCGAGGGATAAACCGCTGAGGGCATTGTGGCGTGTAGATTTCGGGCATAACTAGGCATTTTTTGGGCATTAGTGGGTGTTATTTGGCCTTGCTGGGGTATTACAAAGAATCTGAAAAGATAATCTAAATAAAAAGATTAGAAACTGATCTGAAATTCTTCAGGGTCGCCAGCAAAAATTAACAACATCAAATTTGGTTGACCATATCTGGCAATTTTAAAGGTTTAGTATCGCGACGTTTCGACCATGGGTTTTGGTCCTTTTCAAGCGATCGTAACTGTGGTAGTCGTGTACATGGAATCACATGTATTATGGTGGTGTTGAGAGGATAGTCATTATAATCCAAAAATGTTATGCCAGTGTTGGGGCTATACGTGAACTTAGCTTGAGCACTGACAGAGCATGACTGGATAAAAAGATAATCTTATAAAGAATCTAAAAGATAAGAAAGATAACATAAGATAATAAGATTAAGTAATGCCCACTGGGCATTAATAGGCGTTGGTGTGTGTGATTTTGGTCAGCGATTTATCCCTACTTCAATCCGGATTGAAGTATCCGAGGGATAAACCGCTGAGGGCATTGTGGTGTACAGATTTGCGGCATTACTGGGCATTAAGCCTTGTTAGAGCGTTGTAAAGATGAAATAAGATAATAAGATAAAGCAATGCCCACTGGGCCCTTGGGAAAATTTACTTGAAATGAAATTAAAGTTCATAAAAGTAATCTCTCAAATCTAAGAGTTTACTTAAAGAAGTTAAAAGTTTATTTAAGCATTTTTAGAGCAATTTTGGACACTTGAAGTAATTGTCAGATAGCCAAACCTATCGAAGTTTCCGCTAGAGGGCCGCGCGGCACAGCGCTTTCTCGTAAGAAGAAAATCGCACACGGTATTATAAATTATATCACATACTTTTCACAATTCTCTTAAAGTTTCCTTTTAAAGGAAGTTTTAAGTTTACCTTGAATAGAAGTTTGAAGTGTCCAAATTTACTTTCCGTATTTCTGGTTTTTCAAAAATAAAATCTTAGGTTTCCTAAGGTATTATATATTTTTCCCAAGGGGGCATTAGCAGGCATTGGTGTCACGATTTTGGTCAGCGATTTACCCCTCGGATTGAAGTATCCCGTGGATCTTCCTTTCCACGCGCCTCTATTTATTTCGCGCGGCGAAATAAACGGCCCGCGACACGGCGGGCGTAATCAACAAGCGTGATCTTTGAGATCTCTCTCTCTCTCTCTCGCGGAACTGTCCGCTAATTGCTAAAACTACTTAATTGCAATCTACGGCGCTTTTGTGAGAAAACTAGCAGATGGCACGATACCGGCCTGTGAAGTTTAACTCAAACTAACTCGCTGGCTGACGGCGACAAAAATAAATGAGTTCGTTAGCACTTTAGACTGCACGGTGCCAGTTTTAAGACGCGCCGGTAACAATTCGTCGTCCGTGCCCCCGCGAAATTGGCGTCTTCCCGTTCGTTTGTTCAACCACATCCGCCGTCCCGATGTCGTTTGAAACGTACCCACGACGTTCGATGCTCCTGCTTGTCCTTGCGATAAGATGCCGTCGACCGCGGTGAGATTACATCCTGAAGGATCGGCTGGCGCTGAAGCTGCGCCACGTACGCCATGCGGAAAGCATTGCCAACGATGGTGTTCAGCTCCTCCGCCTGCAAGCAGACAGGAAAGCTCCAAGAGAATTCCAACGGGCGAATTTTCTTAAACGTAGCATCTTTATTTCCGCGCCCACGGCCCCGCGCGATCAATTGGTCCGCGCGATTAACTCTTTGGAAAATATTAATACGCGCGAGTCACGTGCTTATATGAATGAAAACTTTATCGAGCAGAAACTGGTCTTTCGTGTATTGGTCCAATGTTGCAAGATGGACGCCTTCTCTTGTTTAGCCAATATTCAGCAATATTGGTCTAATATTGTATCAATTTGGGCCAATATTCTTATTACGTTGTTAAATATTGGCCAATGAACTTACAATACAAATCTAATATTATATAATTATTACTGTGCAATATTTACTCCAGTTATTCCACGGCCAATGTTGGCTTTACGTTGAACAATATCGGCCAATGCGTCTCTAATGGAACCGACATTGGGCCACTGTTTAGCCGATGTTTAGCCAATGCACCGTGCTACTAGGAATATGATAGCTTTTCCGAGTCGAAATTTTGGCCCTATGTTGAACCTTGAATTCTATTATATAGCAGGACTTAAGATAGTAAAAGATGTCGAATAAGTACAAAATTGACTCCTACTTTAAAACCGACAGTGTTGAAAATTTCTACTTTTGCCAATTTAGCATTAAAGTAGATCCTTTTAAGTAGGAGCTAAACTAAATTTTTAGAATTAAAGATTCAAAGGGGGAATAAAAAATATAATGCCATCAAAGTAGGTTATCGCTGGTCTATGTAGGTGTATAGATCAGCTAAGTAGGTGTAAACTGTCCCTAAAAGTGTCAAAACAGTACCGAAATTTCGACTCGGATTTCTTCTCTTTGTCGCGGGCGTCGCGAGTCCAAATCCTGGCGCGAGTCTAGGGAAAAACGTGCGGCGCGGAGAAATAACGCTTCCGTCGCACGTCGAGCCAATTAGATTTTTCCGGGCCCGCCGGTGGCGGAAGGAGAAACGTGCGGGCTGAAGTGCAGACGTTGCCGCGGCGCACAGGCCAAGAGTCTGAATGTGTAATAAGCACTCGCGGGGAGCCGGCGAGCTTTCGGGGCCTCGGCCTCGCTCGTGCGCGCGCGGAAACGGACTCCCGAGTGCGTTTGTGCGCGATCCAAGATGCGGACGGGGGAGGTGCACGTGCGTTACGAGCGGCGTCACGCGGACCGGGGCGTAGAGCCCGTAGCACAGCCAGAAACGGGGGGAAAAAAGGGTTGGCGAGGGCAGCTATCTCTCCATTTCCTTTCCGAAAGCTCCCGGCCGCTCGCTGAAAGCCGCGACGCGATGCGTATTAATGCGCACGGGGGTCGAGCGGCCGGCGAGCGGCCGAGGGTCTCAAGAGGAGCATTGTACGCGCGCGGAGACGGACGGGAGCGGCGATTAACGTCCTCTCGTCCGTCCAACTTTTCCTTTCACGGAGCGCATCGCGGCGCGAGAGCGAGACGGAGCCCGCGCCCGTCCGCGGTCCGGAGGGAAGATATTCAATCGTTTCGCGTCGTCACCCCGGGTATCCGCGTACATCTCGGATTCCGGCCCCGCATACTTTGTCTATGTAGCACCCCGTGACATTGTTACGACATTGTTGCAAGCGACGCGGAAATCCTCGTAGATCCCGGCTTGGGTCCCGCGCCATGCCCCGTAAAGCAAGGAGACACGGTTCGCCGGCGGAATCCGCGCATGCGACGAAAATGCAAAAACGAAAGAAGCAAAAAAAACGGAGGAGGAGAACGAGAGGATTGCAAAGCCGTATGCGTCGCGCGCTGTATTTTCCAATGACGCTATATATATATCGATTTGCGCGAGCTCTCGGCGCCGCGCGTTGCTACAGAAGCCCTATTGAAATCGGCGGAGGCGCGACACTCGGATCGCTCCTCCGGCATCGATCGAGAGGAAAAGAAGTAACGTGAGGGGGCGTGGGAGGGGGGATAATGCGTTTTAATGAATACGCGCTCGTGCGGGACAATGGTGGGTCGAGCTTTATGTATTAAAACGCGCGCGGCAACGCTCGCACGAATAATTTCATGGGTTTGCGGTTTGAGGTCAGGTCGAATGATTCCACTAGCTACGAGATATTTCAATTATGTCTGCGCGCGCGGGGCAAGGCGATGACTTGAGCTATAATTGCGCGCGCGGCCGCTCCGGCCAAGTCATATCCGAGCGTTCTCTTCCGTCGCTCCAAGTGCCGCATGAATCGCCATTTACTTACGCAACGAGCGAGCTCTCTCACTCACTGCGCGTAGAAACAGTATACGGGAACTTTTCTTTCAAGAACATAGAAAGCGCGATAACGTCCGCCGTTGAATTGGAGTTATTCTGCTTTATAAAAGCGCGAGGCCGCTTGAAAAGTATCGGCGAATACGTTTAACGTAAATTACTTGCCGTCTGTATAAATTAAATGTATAAAAGCGTGAATCGGTGTAAATATAACTGAATTGCATTGAGATAAATTTCAGTCCTAGATGTTAACCTTCGACTTTTCAAGCACGTACTCTCGATCGATATCGATCGACTTGTAAATATGTATTGTATATTGACAAGCGAGGAGGCGATCGCTGGAAGAATCTAATGCTCGTATCACACTAGCGACTCGCGGCTGCGACATTGCGATCACATCGGCGATTACAATTGGCTATTTCAAACTTTGATGGCTA
>NW_011967217.1:1249336-1270260 GCF_000949405.1 Vollenhovia emeryi | reverse complement strand
CAATCGCAATGGCAGTCGCGAGGCGCGAGTCGCCAGTTTGATACGGGCATAACGTGCGAGCTGACGAACGGTCGCGGGTGAAGTCGCAGTCGCTCTCGAGTTACAGACGAGTTGAAAACGAGTACGAGAATAAAGCAACGATTAACTTTACACAAGAGCAGTTCTATTAATCGACAACACTATTAATTAATTGAATCTTTCCCCCATTGTTGCGGAGCAGAGCAAATTGTATATCTTTGTAGGGATGCGCGAATTATGTGAATACGAATCCAGTCGGGGTGAAGATATTCTTTTATCGTTCACGTGTTAAAATGCAATTTATATGTAAAGGAAAGAGTCCTCTGTTATGCGAGAGGTTTCTAATATGAAACAGAGTAGGTTTCAACATCCAAATTCAGTCACAAATGATTTTTCGCAGCGATTGCATAATTTAACAGGATTGGGAAAGTTACTTTATAAAAGTATCTAGTTACAAGTTACCAATTCTGAAAAGTAACGAATCGTTACATTGCAGTTACTTTCTTGCAACGAAAATAAAAATATCAAATCCGCATTCGAATTGCAAAAAGCGTCGATAAAGGCGTTTATGCGCAAATGCAAGACCCAATCTGTGGAGGTTTAAAAAAAAATATATATAAAGTTACTATTAACGTAACTACAATATTAAATTAGCTACTAGTTATCGAAAAAATGTAACCGAGTTAAGTTACAGTTACAGACGGAGAGAAAGTAGCGAAGTCAAGCGAGAGTTACCAAAGAAAAGTAACTGTGACTACGTTACAAGTAACGAGTTACTTCCCAACCCTGCAATTTAACAATGAATTGTCCACCGAACGGATTTCGCGCCAAGGGCAATCAGCTCATGGTGGAATCAAGCGATCATGGGGCCTATTAATTTAACAGACACCCCGCTGTCCCATATTAAGACCCCTATCTCACAATAGGGGACTTTCCTCTGTACAACAAAAGTTATATTTCCACGATTTGCAATTCAACGTAATTCGATTCGCCTCGACCCGACATCAAGAGTCCGTGATTCGCACACCTTTACGCATTTGCATATCCGCTACAGTAATGGCGCGAACAGATTACTCGCGCGCAGTCGTTGCATCTGAAATTTGAACGGCGGTGAAACGCATGCGCGTACAGCCGCACTACTTAGGCTCCTCTTTCATTAGTCTCGTTATTTTTACGGTGTGCGCGTGCGTGTGCGCCGAGCGTGCAAGATGCAAAACGGCAGATACCATCCAATGGAATAGCGGCCCGCGTACCTCGCAACGTGAGAAAATCTGGGGACTAATTTATCGCGGGAAAGAACACGTCTCCGCCATCAACGCCACGTTTCACGGAAACGCGAAGGAAAGCGGTCCCGGCAATGGAACCTCGCTCGCTCGCTCACGACGGAGCAAAGGCTCGTGTCATAGGGGAGAATTTATCGTCCCGCCGTGGGCGGGACGCTGGGATCCCCCTCGACTTCGACCCTTCCTTCTCCGCCCCCTCCCCTCCCCCCTTGGCCGAGAATCGAAAATACGGCCCTGAGATTCCCGCCCCGAGGTGGAATTTGAGCGCGATGAAATCATCACCGGCGCGACTCTCCTCTTTCTTCCTCTCCGCTGTACCCTATCCTGGACGTTGACTCGAGCAGGCACTGACCCTCTTCACCGCGTTTGGATTCAGGCCCGTTTGATCGATAGGCGGCGATCGTGCCGCTGCTACCGCGGCAAACCGCAACGTAAATCGCGACACATCCTCTCCGCGCTTTCCTCCGCTGGCCGGCGGAAACCCTCGAGATGAAGTATCGACGCGTGCCAAAAAAAAAAAGAAAAAGAAAAAGAGAGAGAGAGAGAGAGCGAGACCGACTCCCGTGGGTCAAACGTCGCGCGATAAAATGTTACGCAGATTGGCAAAAAGGAAGAGGACGAGAAAAAGAGATACGACTTCGCGGAGGAGCTATTTTAGCTCGCCCGAGTGCAGCCTGATTCGCTGTTTGCGCCGGTTTTGCCACGGCAAAAAGACGAGGGACACCGGAATCGAATGGGAAGGGGACCGAAAGGGCGATGGATCGCGCCGTGGCTTTGCGCCGGTGCAGCGTGACGGGCTACATTCCAAGCATTCCGCGCGGTCACGGCCATATCTCCAGCTCCTCTAGATTTCCCGTCCCGCATACGCCCGGTCTACCAACACCAACCCGCGGTACACGAGCCGGTACTCGCAATAATGGCGCCCGGGTGGGGAACCACCGGCCCTCCCGAGCGCACCTCTGAATTTCCCTCCGCTCCGCCGCGCCGCGGCTTCTGGTTCACCTCGAGAGCGTCGCGACGCTCGATGGCCCCGGCTAGCGGTCCGGGTGTAAATTCGCCGGCGAGTCAGAGTCGTGAGGTACCGAGCACTACGGAACGTTCTCGCCGCGCGTCATTATGCGCCGACCACGACCATCTTGGTGCCGTCGCCTCGCGACCAGCGCCATCGTCGTCGATGGCGACGGCTCCGCCGCGCTTTCACCGCTCGCGTCCCCGCCACGACTCTCTTTCTCCCTTTAACGTCTGACGTAATAGCGAAACGTCACAGCAATTAGGCCTCTCTCATTCATTCGCTCGCGGATCTTTCGATTTGCCCGCGCGGACGCTGCTTATCGTCGCGATACGCTGCGCCGGCTGAAGACGACGTCGAATCCCACGGATCTGTGACGTTCCCCGCTGCGCCGTGTCGCTTCCACAAACATTCGGTTAAAGTTAACAGAGGCCTAAACTGGGTCTCCTGTCATTTTCATTCGCCGTTTGCGAGGAGAGAGAGAGAGAGAAACGAGATCACGTGCTCGAGGACTGTCAAGCGAGTGCGATCGACGAATCGGGTTAAAACAAGCATGAACAAGTTCCGCCTTCGGTGCCACGGGCCTCTGCTCTTGACAGGCACGGTAGTTTCGAATGTCAAATATTCGAGTTGCACCGTTATGCGCCGTTATATCGACACGACCGGGCCCCGTGCGTCGGATGCGTCGACGAAATAATTGTTACGACGTTCGCGACGGTCGCTCAACGATGCCCGGGATCTATTCCGGAAATTGAATTAGAATGGGCCTCGGAGAGGGACGTCCCTCTCGTTTTCGTCAAGGTAACGAGTTCACGTTCGCATGAGTGAAGAGGCAGCGAACGTACCCACTTATCTTCCCTTGATTGCGTTTCACGAATGTCAAGAGTAGTTGGTTTCCGTTCAAGGAAATTATCATCCGAACAGCGGATTGCGAGGGAAAACGGAAAGCATTAGTTATAAGAAAAAAAATAGCAACAGATATCTGTGTAGTTAAACTCTCCACAAGTTTTGGAGCGAACATACTGCCATCAAGCGAAATATTCGCTCTATTGGAGTAAACGTTTACTCCAATAGAGTTCGCTCAACGGCAGTATTTCCGCCCCAAGAACTTTAGACAGTAGAACAAATAAATACTGACCGGGAGGAATCTTACAATAATAATTTTATACAGTTCGCCTTTATCGAATACGAATATATTCGTCAACGTAGAAAGTGTCGTGGCTAACGTCGAATAAATAGCCAATGTGTCATATAAAATATCGAATACGCGACATTTTTTATAAACACTATAAAAAAATCTTCGTTTTATGGTTCCTTTGTCGTTTTTATTACGACAGGTATAGGAAAGATAACTTGATATGCACATCGAGTAGAAAGTTGTAGCCGATCAGCCAATAGGTCTATTCGTTTTCGAAGTACCAATGCCGCGAGGTTCTTTTTTTAGTGTAGATGAGTGGCAGGTTTATAGGTCGCAACGATAAACAGGAACGTCAAACACGGCCAATCACATAAACACATCTCTAACCGCATCACGATTTCCTTATGTATGTACAAATATGCAGGTTTCTCTGTACAATTAAACTTACCGATCGGTTTTCGAAAACATTCACTTCTATTTAAGTCGTTCGAAAGCATTCATTCGGTATTTCCGAGGGGGAAACCGCTGAAGGCATTGTGGTGTACAGATTTGCGATATTTCTGGGCATTACTAGACATTACTAGGCATTTTTGGGGCATTAGTTTGGACATTAGGTCTTGCTGGGACATTATAAAGATAAAATAAGATAAAAAATAAGATAATAAGATAAAGTAATGCCCACTGGGCATTAGTGGGCATTGGTGTACGAGACTTTGGTCAGCGGTTTCCCCCTTGGGTATTTCATTCGTGGTTTTTTTATTCAATATGTTCATTTCGAGATTGAAAAAAAACATCGGATAATCGATAATATCGAATGTCGATAAGCGTCTGTATTCGAAAGCTGCAGCTTTTTTTAGCGGGTCAAAACTGGAAATGTAACGTCACATTTTTCGACCAATAATGAATTTAATATTCCCGACGTTAGCGGGCAACTCATAAACCAGGAATTGTTGCGGGAAGAATCGTCCCAGCCAGAGTTCGAGCCTGGACCTCTCTGGAAAGCAGATAATTGGCAACGATAATTTTCGTAATGGCTCTGTGCCTTCTGGACTCGACGAGCAGGCCGCAAATCCACAGGGGAGGCTGTGCAACCTAGTTGGTGCATAATGCCGAAATATCGTTTGACCGTGGGTCGAGCACTTTGTTCGACGTGACGTGAAATCGGTCGAAGATTGGATCGAAAATAGCTAGAGAGATGTGCATCGGTCAGGGAACGCAGATGAAGCGCGACCGTTGCATAATCTGATCCTTTGATCAGCAATTAACACCACGACCGGAGCCTGCTGCTCGGTCCAGCTGTTTCACATCCAACAGACGGGATGCCAAAATATTGCTAACATTGCGGCTGTCTTCGTGACACGGCCGGTTGCTTTCACGGCAAATGGCAGGCGACCCGAAATTAATATTAATTCCGATTGCATTTATATAATTTAACGCGCGTTTCCTTGTATTCGTAATATTAATTTAATTTTTCTGAAAAATTTTTACGCAGATTTTCCTGAAAATCTGCGTAAAATTTTTTACGCGAAAAAAACAACCGTCTTTACGCGCATTCATTACTTGCAGCTCTTTCCTAGTGTGCATCCGTATCTTGCTTGGACATCTTACTCTTTTGAAATTATCAGAGATACCTGGACCGAGTTGTAAAAAATACTAAGTTGTAGGTAAATAGCTGGAGTTCATTAAATCCCGGCTAATTTGAAAGCTTCAGTCGCAGTGATATAAAATTTTTAGAATACTTTATATTTGCTCTTTGTACCCGAATATCAATGAAACTCAATTGTAAAATAAGAAACAAACTAAAATATTCACATTCTCATACAAAAAAAGCAAAATAAAATCTTCGTTTGCTTGTTCGTAGACTGATACATCTTTTGTACCCCCTATCGGTCTTTTTAACTTTGGTACGAGCAAATAATTATAGTTTAATTATGATGTAAGATAAAAGAAAATAAACTATAATATATCAGTCAGTTGCAACGTTACATTCGACCCCAGACAAAGATGTTACAATCGTCCCGAGTACGTGTTTGAATTTTGACTTCAAATTTTTAATAATAAAATGCTAAAAATGGATAAGCAATAATTATTATAATAAGCAAAAGTAACTGAACTCAAATATAACCTAAAAGAAAACGTACTTATTTGCACTGGAAATATTATATTGAAAGTTTAACACTGTCGAAAGAAGCAACTTTACGGCAGAAGAAAAGTATATAATATTTTGAGGAAATCTAACAGCTCTTTGAGGTTCAACAACGTTACATATTTTTAAGCGTGCATATAAGACAATTATTTGCAATTAGATGAGATTATTTGTAATCAGATGAGATCGTATGAAATTAAATGAAATCGTGTAATCGGTGGGATAACATTTTAGCTAGTGGTCAATCCCTTGGTTTGTTCATTATGATCATCGCATGTAGAGGTTGTGTATTCTAATATTCGCAGCCAGCACTGAAAACCTATAATTTATGTGACAGTTTCGCCTATTCTGTTGACTGTCGCGGAAGAACCGTCCCGGCCCATGACAGGGTCCCTTATCTTACTTACGAGTTCAGCGGCCATCTAGTGGTGGAATACTTTAACTTGAAGTGAATTTTGGAGCGCTAACGACTTGACTTTAAAACTAACAGTGAAATTCTCCACTTTTGCCTTAGAATAAAATAATTCGCTCGAATAGAGTGAAATGGTCAGTGATGCTATGACTCGAGTGAAAATTTAAACATATTTTGTGGAAATCTAGCAGCTCTTTGAGGTCCAACAACGTTACATATTTTTAAGCGTGCATATAAGAAAATTGTTTGCAATTAGATGAGATTATTTCTAATCCGATGAAATCGTAGGAAATCAAATGAAATCGTGTAATCGGCGGGGCAACATTTTAGCTAGCGGTTATCCCCTTGGAAAACGGTATAACAATGCAAGGGGAGCATTTAGACGCATCGTGCAACTTGTTCTTATTAAAGGATTATTAGCGTGGAACCCGCGTATCGAGCCACCTAAATGAGCGACCGGCCTTGATTGGCTTTACTCTCGCGATTCGCCGGCGTGGCTTATCGTATGGGGGCCCACCGCAACAAGCGGCGAGCTTAGTGATGCGTGAATCGTGCATCACAGTAGGACAATACGCCCACTTTGTGGCCCGTACAGTTTGCTACTGCACCCTTGAGCCCCGTCATTAAACCTATTTCGGTGCCTCCAGAAATGCACCCTCGAGGACGCATGCGATGCGCGCGGCGCGCGAGGAGGGCCCA
This sequence comes from Vollenhovia emeryi, assembly GCF_000949405.1. Lineage (NCBI taxonomy): Eukaryota > Metazoa > Arthropoda > Insecta > Hymenoptera > Formicidae > Vollenhovia > Vollenhovia emeryi. The sequence goes on along the minus strand of NW_011967217.1, from coordinate 1,263,555 downwards.
TGCTCTCCTCGTTCCAAAATTTCTCGCCGCTCGAATTCCCGGCCTATCGAACGCGTGGCACCGCCAGTGATTCTCAGTGATACGAGCGTAAACGCCGAGCGGCGTGTACGTATTCCTAGAATTGCGTTATCACCGATCGATACCGACCCGTCGAGTCGTCCAATAGTTCTGATAAAACAATAAGTAATGAAAACAGACCGCCAGTTCATCGACGCCGTCTCGTGTATCATTCTTCTACTAACTGTGATGTAAAATAAAGAAATTATTTCACGTCCGACCGTTTGCTCTTTCAACAGCAGTTAATATTTTATGAAGTGTCTTTTCGCGACTGGGAATTACGGAGGCTTGGTTACACGGCGGACACGTAATGCTAATGTCATGATCGAATTTGGCTCGTATCGATTAAGTCATTACGCGTGTGTATTAATCCGCATTACGCAGTATAGAGTGTACAGTAATCCGAATGTTCTCCGTTGCGTAAGTCGATCACAGCCCTTATTATCTGTCGAGAATGCTGCGCCCGCATATAATACTGAAGTATACTGTAGCTTTAAGACACTATTGAGCCACGCGTATGCAGGCTGTTTATTAAAGTAAAAAAAAAAGTGAACTGTTTCTTCCTATATTAAATTTATCACGCTTTTTAATCCTTTGCCAGTGATTTTGCTGTGAAACTAGTATTTCTTATCTATTATATTACCTTCACACACTAGTGGCTCACTGGGTTTTAAACTCGAAACCACCTTTAGTTCTTGACTCGCGGAACATTCTGATATTCGTGTTATTTTGAAAAATATGGGATAGAAATACGTGTTATTTTAAACTTTTCTTCAATTTTGATTAAGTTTTCAATACAATACTGTCTTTACGTCCTAGCCAGTGAGTCCTATCAGGAATGTCTTTGAATATTAATTCGGAATTTACCTTTTACATATCGTAAATGCTTATTTGTAAAAAGGAAGTTTTATTAAAAAATAGTGGGTTTTTGCCAATAAAAAATGTTTAGTTTGAATCACGATGGAAGAGTGAATTCATTCAATGGTTTCTCTGCGATACCAGAGTCTAACAATAAGTAGTGTATTATTATAGAATAATAAATTTTTTGAAATTGTAATTGATAATTGTTTCTGAGTACTTGCACGTGTATAATAAATGCTTGTTTTTTTAAAAAAATTTTCCCTTCAACTGCACAATTAGTAAATTTGTGTTTTCGTGTTAAAAAATGCCGGTAAAAATTTTTGTGTTAGATGTCTAACACATTCATGTGTTAATTTAACGTATTGCTCTTGTGTTAATTGACCTCAAATGTAAAATTATTAAAATAAGTGAAAAGAAATGTTAAAACAACACAATGTGTACTTATTTGTTAAATTTTACACAATACATATGTTGTATATTATTAGTAACAAGATTTATCTGTTAAAATTTACAGAATAAAAAGTCGATTTTATTCTTTATGACATAAGTGAGAGTAATTTCGAACCGTCATTTGACTTATTACATCTGTAAAACGTAAAAATGACATTTTTGAAAATCATTTTGCCATTAAAAATATGTTAAATTTACACAGAATTTATTTCAAATTATTTTGTGTTAAAATATTAACAGAGTATTAGTGTGATCATTTAACATATCCATATTATGTCAAATCAAAACCAAAATTTGTGTAGACCGTTTGGGACATGTAATATCTGTTTAACACAAATTTTTCAACTGTGTGAGCTTCAAAGCTAGAAAAATGTGCAATACTCTAAATTTTATAAAATCAATATCAGACATCAAAATAAAGAGATGTCAACCTTAGACATTTCTCAGGAACGAACGACAATGTCCTATTATACAAGGGCATTAATAATAGTTAATATATATAACATTAGCAAGTTGAGAAACACAAACGAACCTAATTGTACAATCCATTCTATTTAATTACACGAGAGAAAGTACGCGGCCATCAATCTGCGCGATGAATAACCGTGGGCTCTGTGTTCTCAGCCGGCAGTGAAATAAAAGGCGAGACCGGAAGTGGGTGTTGCGAAATCGAGCGAAGTTAAGCACAGTGATAGTAATTCACCGTGCGTAGAGGGGAGCCCAGCATTGTCGACGATAAAAATAGTTGACATATGCGTTGAACGCGACGGGGACGGTGCGTTCGATTCGAGTCACCTCGCGAGAGCGCGCATTGAACGGTCGCGCGTACCTCGCGATGTCATTCCCGGCAGGAAGCGCGCAGGAAGCGGAGCCTCTAGTCATTGTAAAATGGCACTTTACGGCGTCCTCGCCGGGGGAATCACCGTAGAAATCTGAAATTGTAAATTGCGCGAGTGGCCGGCGGTATGTCGAGCACTCGCGGTGAGCCATTACAGATTTTCCGCGACCGTTTGCATCTATACGATAATAGGCGCTGGCGAAATTGCGCGTTCGCAACGCCAGGAATGCACGAGTGTCCCGACGATATTCGTTATACCCGGCGTGTCGTCGCGTTTCTCGAAGTCATCGCGCCAGTTGTCCAATCTCGATTGGCAGATTTCGAGAGAAAAGCGAACGCTCCGTCGCAGCGGGAAGCGAGTCGCGCGGAGGAACGCGCGAGGCAACGCATCTGCTCCGCGGCGCTACGCTGCGACAAAAACCGAGGACGGAGAACGAGGCAGCCCGGGGATGTGAATGGTACGAAAAATCGGTGACGAGACCATTACAAAGTCCTTCTGCCGGGGGAACTAACGTGTTATTGAGAAGCTACCAGGTATAACTTGTGCCTCCGTCTATAACTCGAGAGTTCATATTGTACCGAGAGCCAGTACGAGAGGTGCCTCGACGGTAATGGGCCACCTTTTGTGCGAGATGCTCTATTGATGTCGGGAGAAATTCCGTAACGTTTGCGCAATACGATAGATGACTCGTTTCCTCTCCGTCTCCCCCCCCCCTCTCTCTCTCTTTTTTCTCTTTCCGTTGAAAATATCTCCTCTCGACCGAGCGGGTCGCGCCGGAGGACGGGAATCCGGGACGAATCCTTACGCGGATTCACCTGGCGGCTTCACGGATAGTGAACTCGCTTGGGAGATCATTGGAAACTCGTCAAATTCGGACGGCGCTTTGTGAACCAGCGCTACGAAGGACTTTCGGCCTTTGTCCGCGGAACGCGGTGGGTCGGCACGAATTATGATTTTCCATTGTGAAGTCAAGAGGAATCGGCGGAGGGACGGCCGGCTGTCGCGCGCGCGGGTCCTCGAGGCTCCTTCTCGCTCGAATCGGTTTGGCGACAATGCGGCGACGATCCAGCTGCCGGTGTACAACCGCGTAGCGGCTACAACGCCGATTAACGATGCAAAGAGAGCCACGTCATGTCGTTAACGCGGACGTTTCTATTATTTTCTAGCGCGACGTGGGGCCCGTTTCTAAACACTCGCGAGACGTATAACGCCGGCTAGAATAACGATGGGTCCGTGTAACGTCGCTAAAATATCAATGCCGTGCAGACGCGCCACCGGTAAGGAGCCAGCGAACGAAGCAGCGAGGCATCTCGCGCTACAAGCAGCTATATGAAGCCGAGGAATGCGTTCGTCCGATCCCACGGCTTATCCCCCTTCACTCTCCCTTCCCTCGTTAGCTCTTTTTCTTTCTGGTACGCGATAGTAGTATTACCGGGCTTAGGCTTTCTCTCTCTCTCTCTCCATCTCCCTCCCCTCCTCTCCCCCTCTCTGCCTCCCCCCTCCCTCCCCCCCCCTCTCTCTCTCACATTCTCTCAGACTACAGTATGCAATCTACCGACTCGATGGCTCTCTTTTAGCAGATCCTGGAATGTGACTACCAAACCTAGTGCCGATCTCTTTCGAATCTTGAAGAAGCGGGCCACAACGCGCGTACACCGATTCAAAATTCGACGACCGCGGCTATCGGCGAGCGTGGGCGTTGGAGAGCTGAACGACCAGGAGTTACGAGAGCGGGGGCCCCCGCGCGAGGACTCGACTCGCTTCCCATTTGGGTTTTCAATTTTCTTCCGTGTCCGTCGGGACGTCGTCGTGCGTTCCCGCGCCGACGAGACACCGCGCGGGCGGTTCGCCGAGCTATACGCGCGACACCTCGCCGAACGTTAACGATCTCGCGTTTTACAACCCGGTGAAACAATGGGGCGCGGGGGGGGGGGGGGGGGGGAGGAGACCGTTTCATTTCTTTTCCGTCCTTTTTAGCCGCCGCGGCGACCAAGTCTCCGCGGGGTCACGTTGCGGTACCGCGACCTAATCGCGATCCGTTAATGTTGCGAGAGCGGCAAAGCCTACGCCGCCGAGTCCGGGGCGATATCGAGATCGTCTTATTACGCGTATCGAATCAATTCGGACTGGTACTTGCAGCCAGAAGCGAGAACTACCCGTTCGAATCGCCGAACGAGTCGCCCGCGAGCGCCTCGTTGTTGAAAATTGGCGGGGAAACGCGCAATCAGTAACCGGATGTCGAGGCGCGCGATTAGGTAGAAAACTCACTTTGAGCTTCTGAGTGTGACCGCATCGGCAACAGCAATACGACATGTAGTCAGGTAGCGCGGGCATAAACCTCAACTGTTCCTGCTGCGAGTACTCGTCCACGAGCTTCCGGTAGTGCACCCTGAAAATGGGCCTCGTCGTGCTCTGCGAGCCTCTGCCGAGGCGTCCCATAATCGCAAAGAATGCGGCCAGGATATTGCGCCTGCGTGCGAGCCTCCTCATGCCACGGGCGACCGTTGTACTTGCACGTTGTCCTTTCAACTCCGCCACCCTCAGCTTCCACGAAAGAGGATACCTTCTCCCCGAGCCGCCGACCGCGCGGCGTTTATTCGGATTTAACGACGGGCCGACAATTGGGCATTCGTTGGGCCGCGTCCAGGCGGAGCTGCACCGTCGCACAAATCACACCGGTCACTCGCACTCCTGGCTTCAATATTCCACACATTTCCGCTCGCACGTTCACGACACTGCGCGGCGCACTCTCCGATGCACGGGACACCGGGGGTGTGCCGGATGCGTTTGCCGCATCCGAGGATATACCCCTTGGATGATGCCAGGTGCGGGGAATCACCGAGTTCCAATCTACGTCTCGTAACAGCGCGCGGATGAGCACCACTCGAGCCCCGCACTGTTAACGCAATCGGAGACGCCGGTATCCGTTCGGTAACGGAAATACGGTGGTGTCGAAGGTGCATCCATCGCGGTGGGCTGTCGAGGGTAAAGCGCCGTTGACGCTTCCTCCCCCGCGGCCGCCGATCTCCCGTGTCTCCCCCGAGAGGGTGCGGGTCTTCTTGTTAGCGGCTGACGGCGATCGCGACGTCATGGGACCCGCGGGACCCCGGTCCTATACGCGCGACACACGGGCGCGGAGGACGCCGCGGAGCCACACTCGATGGCGAACGATGGCGCGTAGCCCCGGCTACGTGTCGTTCTGCATGCCGACCCGCGGAAACCGGTTAACGAGTGCCGAGCCGCTTCTCGCTTCTTGTACTTGTCGTCTGTCAACCGCACACGCAGCCGCAACGTCCTTTCTATATTTTCCGGTGGACTCGGCCGCCGCAGGACGACCTCCGGTTACCAACGCGCGTCGCGGTCGCACCCAGCGCAATTCCCCCCGCGACCGTGTTCTTGGAATAATCCGGAGTCGCGACGCCGAAGAGAGGAGCGGGTACGTTCGAAAGTTCCCGTCTGCTAATCCCCGCCGGTGCGCAATCTACGAAATCACACGTGGTCCCACTTCCCTCGCTTTCATTGGAAAGGTTTCCCTTAATCGTACCCTTACGAGCGATAAAACAAACGCACCGTATCCATAGAGTATTTTACGTGCCGTCCTTACAGTCTCGCGCTACTTGACCCGTTCAGCGCGTCGAGCCGGCACCGCGGAAGCGCAGACTCACGGAGGCGGCGAGCTATCCGTTAGACTATAGACCATTCGAAGAGGCACGCGGGCCCCGGTCCACGCGTGTCCTCTCCGCCGTCAGCCACCGGGTGAACCGTCCGTCCGTCCGGCCGGCCGGCGGCCACTTTTCCCGTCTTCTCCGACGCACGCTGGCCGGTCCTCGCAGGAGCTCGCGGAGCCGCAATGTCTGAATACCGCTCAACCGGCCCGTCGATGGCAATACCTCCCGGTACGTGCAGAGAGAGAGACTGAAGTCCACGAGGAACACGAAGCGAGAGCACCACCGCTCGCTCCGGCCGGCCCACACGGTTTCATCCCCACCGCGATCTGCGAGAAGCCGGAGCGGTGCGACCGACCGACCGCTTTCTTGCTTCAACCGCGGCATTGAACACGTTCAACGGCAGCTGTTGAATACCACGTGTCCCCGTTCTCCCTCTCGCATTTGCTATCCCTCGTTCTCGCTCTCTCTCTCTCTCTCTCCCCCTCCTTCCCTCTCCCTGTTTCTCTTTCACGCCCTCTTCGTTCCTCTCTCGGTCTGTCGGTCAGTCCTTCCCGCTCTGCCTCCGTCGCGCACTCCGTTCCTCTTACGATCTTTCCCGCGGCTTCTTATTCTTTTTACCCCGCCACGGCCGAGAACGCCACTCGACAGAGAACCAGCGCCGCACGGAGCGCATGAGTTTGCGATTCGCGTTCTTTGACCCGTCAGCGCGACGCGCGGCTCGATCGCGGACCACGGCTTCGGCTGCGGGGCTCGCGCCCTGTCCGCCGATGTCAAGTACACGCTTGAGGGCAAAATACCTCTTTTTTTTTCCCACCCGAAACACGTGCCGGAGTATCCCGTATCCCCTGGGTATTTCCCGCAACGAGCGTCTACACCTAGAATGTTCGCATACCTTCTTTGGAATGTCCGTACCTGCCACAGGTACCTGTGTCTACTTTACGTACATTTTAAGGCGCCCCTCAAGGTCAGTGCGAAGGAACGAATCGTGGAATCCCGAATTTGTCGGCATTTTCGCGAGACGGAATGTCAGTCAGGAATGTCATTCAGGCCAGTTGCCGAATCCAGTTGGTCGGACGACGAAAATACGGAGGGAAGTCACGCGCGGAGATGTTCCCGTTCCTTTTATTTTTCCTTTAGAAGTTCATCTCGAACTTCCACATCCTACCCCCCCCCCCCCCCGGATCATACGTTGACAAATCACCTGACAGAGAGCGTGGAAATTGCTTGGAAACTGAAAATGTGATGTCAATCGCTTCAACGAGCGCGGAAACCATCGAATAGGCGTCGCTAAGGCCCTTCATTTTCCGCCTATTCTCGCGATCCTCTCGGCCGTGCTATCGGAGTAAGCTCTTGATCCGCGGCCCTCAAGAACGATGACGTTCTTAATTCGGCGGAAGGTATTTAAAGTTTAATCCGAAGAGTGCGCCATTAGGGTTGACTGAATGTCAAGGCAGTGGCAGAGTGCAAAGTTCCAAGTGCGAAGTCTACTATTCTCAACTCGCCAAAGCTCCGCCAACTTACGGCTCTATCCTTTCTGATAGCGTCGACGGACCCCGAAGCCTCGGGCGATGTTATCTTCCAGACAACAGGGAGAGGCTTTTAGATCCTCGGGATTCGGTAGTCGTCGGGTGTATCGACGTCCGAGACGATATTTCCTCGTGTATTCGCTGGTCTCGGCACCGGGGCACGTTCCTCCCTCGGATACTTCACGCCCGGTTATGACTTTCGATAAAATGCGATGCGGTGGCGATGCCGTGTGGTAACAATAAAGCTTCGTAATCGATAAGGCAAAGCGAAAGCGAAACATGTCGCTCGCGATTGCGCGAAAAGAAATCGATCGTGTTGTCGAATTTCAGTTGATACGCGTTCAATCTTGCAAGAACGAGTGGCAATTGGTCGGGTAAACGCGTTCATTCGCGCAGAAGAAAGGATCCCCCGAGTTATAATTAAGACGAGATTCTGGTCGTGTAATTTCAATTAAAATTTTGTCCGTTAAACGTGCGGCTTGGCGCTAAATGCCGGCGGAATTGTCGAGAGCGAAAGGAGCGGTCCATCAGCTTTAAACGACGAGACAGTTCCCAGTTACCACTTGAGACGCACGCAGTTGTCCATCGGCGAGGGTCGACCTGTCACGTACAGTATTTCGGACGAAAGTCCCGGCTTAGTTTCGACGATTTATATTAGCCTGATTATTTAAGGTATTTCGAACGCCAGTAAAACACTTTGAAAATACTTGGAGCGTTCCCGTTCGTTCCACACGTGACTGACGTGCATTTTTTCGTCATCTACCCTCTAAAATTTTCAGAGTAAAATTTTCACTCCGATTATAGCGCCACTGGTCACCTCACTCTATTCGAGCGAATATTTACTCCAATAGAGCGAATTAATTCACTCTAAGGCAAAAGTGAAGAATTTCACTGTTAGTTTTAAAGTGAAGTCGAGATCATCGAAAGTACAAGATGAGAATACAGTAAAACTTATGATACAGATTGGCACAACAATAATAATCAGTTACCTCGTTTAGACCGAATAGAGCTTATCTTAGGAGGTCAGAGCACTATGTGACTTCAGAATTATTCCTCTATCTACGTTAATATATCAGTAAATCTCTAAATGGTCCCAGACATGAAGAGGACTGAATAACTCATGTCGACAGAGGGATGAATCCGTAACAATGGTGTTAAAACGACTGCGATACAGCAATATCGAACAGGAGGAACTTAATAATAATAAAGTGTGGTAAACATGACAGGGTCAAAAATTAGTCATGGGTCTCAACCTTACCGAACAACAGAAAAGGCGCAAAATTCAATCTATGTCCAAGTGAATCAGCTTCTTGTCCCAATGGAATTAAGTCAAACGATATCGAATAAATACAAAAGTACTAAAATTAAGTCAGCGAAATAAAATAAATTTAATACTGTAAAAGTAATCAAATAAATAGCAAGGAACCAGTCACGCATTTTGTGGCTCACACTGGCACTCTCGCCTTTCTACATATTTTCTTTTTCGGAGCCTTTACAACACTTTAGAATATTCTCTTTTTATGTTCTCTTATTGCTAAGATATCCAAAAAATGCAAAAAAACCCGACCTAAATGCGTTAACTGTGAAATTAAATGGCCAAAGAGTAAAGAAGTTGAGGTGGTAACGTGGGTTACCACCATGCTTCAAAGAGTTAAAATAAAACACAGTGCTCTTTTCAGAGTTGAAGAATCAGTCCAAGTAAAGAGTGAGAACAATGGCACTCTTTGAAAAACTGAAATTTTACTTTATTCGGACCGGCATTTTCATTGTTTCTTCGAAATCTCACCCCACAAGAGTGAGATTCCACCCCGAAACATTTAGAGAGTTGACACCCGCAATTGTTTCAATCGTTCGCTACCGTTCCGTGTTTTAAATAACCAAAGATCGGATCTATTTTTATAGAAGCTTTATATTCGACAAAACTAGATCACGCGTGACCTCATTTATGTGTCGCTCGGGCGACACTCCAGTCCTCGTTAGAGTCGCATCTTGCATATCGTCAAAGAAGAAATGTCAGAGAAAGTCACACTTCACTGACCTGGTCTGCAGACTCGGTGATAAAAGAATGACAGTGCTGCAGGCTGAAGTGGGCCCTGGGCTCTCGCGCCAGAAAGCTGAATTGGGCGTGCTGCGGCTCACAAGTCGCGTAAGAGATGCGTCTTAACGCGTGCGCCATTTGCACGCACTGCAACAGAAATAAAGAAAGAGTCAGTCTTCAGAACCGCTCGTAAGAACTTGATGTAAGGGGTTTTCATACACAGACTAGGATAGTAGATTTGACTTAAGGGGAGAGTGCCCTTAAAAAATTAAATTTTTTTTACAGACTCGAAGGCATAAAGGACGCAGAGCCAAGACAGGACGTTAAATGTCTAAATAATTTTAAATCAAACAAGCGAGAGCGCCTTTTAGGTCCGAGCACGATGTTGGTAGTCCAATAATTGCAATCTAAGTTGTGAATTCATATACCGTTTTCCACCTTGTCCTGCGCGCCGGTTTCTTTTCGGGCATAAACAATTTTAATTTTAAACTTTATCGCTAGTTAACAACGGATGAACAATGTGCAACTGAAAATGTTTGTTGAAAATTTTTAGTTTTATTCTCCGGTATTATTCTGTACTTACAACTTGCAATTAGTTTCGAAAGAAAGACGATAAGTCATCGCAAGAGACGTGAGATTGCGGCGCCAATTAACTAATTAATTATCAAAATGTTTAAAGCCCTCTCGTCGTGTTTGTCCAACTTTTGTCTCGGCAAGTACTGAACTTTTATAATTCCTTTTTTAATCTCTCCAGAAATAAATGGACTACGATTTAATTGTGTGATTAAAGAAATTGTAATCTTATCCAAAAGTTATGAGCCAAGAAAGTTACACAGAAACTTTAAATTTCTTCAAACTACAATTAAAATTTGGAAAGAGCTTATTCGGAATAAAGGATTGACATCAATTTTATCGGGAAAAGAATTAAAAAAAAAGATTGTGCTGGTGAGATCTGGAAAAGAACGTAAAGATATGTAGATTTGCCGTATGATTTCGCATCTGCACTCTCGCCTTCATATTCTTCTCTGTTATGAATAATGATGGAAGTAATACTTTACAAGTAATTAAAAAAGCGAGCTTATTGTCAACCCAACTGAAAATAAGCTCACTTTTTAATTTTTAATCATTACTGGCGACTATAAGTGACATTTTTCTCTTACAAGTAATATTCGTTGCTAATAATTACTTAATACCACTTCATCACTTGATAAAACTCACTTCAGAAAACTTAATAAAAAGTACTCGACAATGAAATTCTCTTAATAAGCGCTTAGTAAAACACTTGATAAAACTACAATATTTTCGATATTTGAGTCCATCAGTTTGAACAGTGCATTCAACGCAATGAAAAATAATTTGAATTGTCTCTGACTGACAATTTCCGAGATATTTTCGGGAGTGACCCTCGCGTTGAATGCAAACAAAAATGATTTACGAGCGTTTCATCATTGCTCTCATCCTGTTGAGTGATTTAATCGTTTAAATCAATTCCGCTGCGTAAAACGTTGCGTATATACCAAGACCCGTGCAAGAAGCTATCGTGCTCATTAAACAGGATATCGTCATAAATATCACTTACTACATGTGGTTCGTTAGCAACCGTATGTAATATCGCGTGAACCTAAATTGAAGGGTGTAGGATGAGATAATTAAATGGCACGAATAGAATATCGGTAGAAAAATTATTTCGCGCAAAATTATATCCATTAAGATATTAATTACTTTGGCATAATTAAACGAAATATAACATACACATGAATTATTATATTAATACTTTTCCCGACTACGATCATTTAAATCTAAAGTTAATTTAATTAATGTCACTTTTTGAAAGAGATTTGAATAGCGTACGTTGAATAAACACAAAAATTAAATAAGTATTACATTGACGTTACCAAAAAAAAATCTCATTCTGAAACAGAGCAAATAGAGAGATGTTTATACAATACACCCCGAGGCATCTCCCTAATTGCATTCTATCGCGATTGTTAGATGATGATTCGATCGAAGTGATGAGAATTAAAAAGAAGAAATGGTGCCCAATTATTGCCACTCGAAAAGCTTGCGCTGGTTTTGGCTGAATTTACGTTCTAAAACTTTTAATGATTTACTAAGGGCTTATTCGCGAGAGGCTCACAAGTTTCGACGCAAATTTGATCGTTTCGTTGAATCGGCTTCGATCATAATTTTCAAAAATACTCTACCCGGGTTACAATAGAACAGTTAAAAGAGGCCACTGATTTTCAGAATTTTACAAAAAAAACTTCCATCAAAATATGAAACGTTAATAAAGAAAAAAAAAGATTCACTTATAAATCCTGATAATTTAAACACGTCGTTATAAGGTAAACATTTGTTCGACGGTGAGCTAGCAGTACGTGTAAAGTAGTGTGCATCGTCACACAACTCGCCGAATTTAAATACTGTTTCCGCGCTGGGACGTAAATTTTTAATGCTGTCTATAAATTTAGCCGCCAGCACAAGTAAAACTCGTTCAGCGAGCAAAACCGTCGTGTCCTCGTCTCTTCGAGAGAAGAACTTTCGCGAGATTTCGCTAATATTTCAGCCAAGAATTTTATATCGCCGCGACACACTTTGTGCACTTTTGATATTTTATTACCCGGCCCCGTAGAATTACAACGAGAATGTTTACAGTCCTCGCGCTCGCGCGTTCTATTAATATTTATTTGTCCATTGTGCGGCGGCACCAATGCTCTTGTGCATACTGTAGACGCTGGTACTGATTGCGGAGTTGCTTCAGCGCGTATAAAAGCTTTTCTTTGTGCAAGATAGACTACGCATTTCTGTACTGCGGCGGCAATTTTCTCTGCGACTGGGTTAATTCTGCGATTTAAATGTGGAACAACAAGTTGGTGTACTTGCTAAATGATGTAAAAATCTTTCCCCCCTCAACTCGCATCCTCGTCAAAATCGGTGCTTTTAAAAATTTGAAAGCCCCGTTTTCTCAAAGTAGCATTTCTGGCTCCAGCTATTATTACACTCCGATCTTCAATCTTAAAAAGAAACACGATTTCATCTTCAAACTTCCAAGACGAGATACTCGCTCGAATTCGTTCTCTCGTAAGAGGTAAGCATGCGGACGAGTAGAATAGTGATTGAAAAGATGATCGTACTGCAGGAGCAAATTTTCCGGCGAGGATACTCCGCGATTCTATCAAGTTTCGTGCTGAATTTTTCATGGTGCCTGCATTTACTCCAAGTAGCAAAGTTCTACGTGAGAAAGATATAAATGACCCGACTCGGTAAAAAGCTGCTCCTGCTTACGCGTTCAATGGACGTTACTTGGACCGAGTGGACCGGTTCTCCTATCTCTCTTATTAAACTGTGCTTAAAGCGTAGGAAAATTCTTCCAATTATTCCATTTGCGACTAATAGCCACGCTTACGAATAATAATGAGGCTATCGATAGCGTAACGATCGCTTTTTTTATTACAAAATGCACGCGCGTGGAAATAATAATGAAAAAGAAACAATGCCGTGATAAATAATTGACGCAAAAGTGTCGAACGCGTTGAAATTCTTCCCACGACACGTCTTTGTAAGACGTTGATCTAATCAGTTTATCTCAGTTTGCGCAGGTGCAATCTAATTTGTTAGCAGCCACACTAAAGCGCAAAGTTATCCACTCGATTTGGGGCTTCCGCCCGGTAGGTAAAATTCAATTCGTTAAAAATTCGATTGAAGTACGTTACGCGAAGTTTCTGACTGAGCCGGTCCACTCGAAACATAGTTGCGTAGCGCAAAGTTGTTACGGGCCGAGAATCACCCCCCGTACCTAACACGGCAAGTGAGCCAACTATCTCGAGGCAACTATGCGCGTTACCAATCGCTCCTGGCACGACAAACGACATTCTAGAGAGGATTTCGTCGAGTTTGTCATATTCCACGGAGGGACACTGACGTCGTTATTCACCCGCCCGTTATTCACCCCCGTCTTTACTCGCTTTTGCGCCTTTGCAACGGGATACACTGCTGTAGCACTTGCGCCGGTTATTTGAGCCCCCTGCACCCATTGTCCCGCCCCGAGAATACCTGGAATCGGGGGATTTCTAGCAAATCGCGAAATCCGATTGCGAACGTAAAAGTATCTCGCGCGACGAGAGAATCATCCGCTGCGAACCAAAAGTTTATTTATGACAAACGAGCGCGTCTCAAAAGAATGCGTTCTGCCTCCTATTTTCATATTAAGATTAAAATTGATGTTAACAGTTGAAATGGAAAAAGATTCGTAGGGGCAATGTGAGCCTGAACGAAGGTGGCAAATTATGTAGGGTAAAGGCAGGCATTATGGCCAGGCGGGTAATATGGCCACAACGCCCGTATTAAATATTCTAAACATTGATAAACATCAATAATGTATAAAAACCAATTATTGTAGCTATTCTTGAAGTTTGGTAACAAAAATCTCTCTATTTTGTTGTTATTTGTGGTTTGGTGCTTCATTGTTCTCCATAACCATCAAGATATACACGTTAAAGTGAGATATGGCATTTCCAACTAATTGTAAGTAAGATTTTCAAATTAAAACAAAATAATTTTGGCTTTTCTCATTACACATTTTAAAACCTAAACCTTGGCTATATTTTTATAATAAATTTATCGTGCTTTGCCCATTATTTTAATAATTATAATGCACATTATTAAATGTATGCTCGGCGGCTAATATGGCCAGCGACAAAGGTAGCTACTATGGCCAGCGAGTACAACAGAGTATAGAGTACGCCAGTGCTGAGAGTGATAACAGCGAAGAAAGAAAATA
>NW_011967217.1:1238358-1247636 GCF_000949405.1 Vollenhovia emeryi | reverse complement strand
TCCTCCTCTCTCTCTCTCTCTCTCTCTCTCTCTCTCTCTCTCTCTCTCTCTCTCTCTCTGTCTCCTCCCTTTTCTCTCTTGCATTCGCGAAGATTGCCACCATTCGTCATCGTACGTTTACCCGACTACCCCAACTCGATAACCACCGCGAATCTCTCGCGCGTGCACTTCATTGATATCTCACTTCTCCGTAATTCAATCATCACCGGGGATGTCGCGTCTTTTTATCATCGCAGCGCCGAGGACCGAGAACCGTTTTTTTTTCTTCTGTCCTCTTCTTTTCCGCAGACCGTCAATTTTTCTAGCGAATTACACGCACGACCGCGCGCCCATCGGAGAACTTTCCGCGGTGCATGATTTGGAATAATCGCGATTTTGTGCAACAGCAGCTCGAGCGTGAAGAGATACGCCTGACACGAATTACACGGTATGATAAACAAATTCTGCGGGGAAAGCAAGCGCGACGTTCGAGCGTTGGGAACATTTTTTTTTTCGCCAGTTAAATTTTGCTAATCGAGCGAATATCATTTTTGCCGTGCGAGGTCAATGTCGCGCGGCTTATCTAAGCGCGCTGGTCGGTCGTACGTAGTTTAATTAAACTTTCTAAGTTCCCATTTGCTCCTTAATCATCTTACGTAGTCACGTGCATTCGGCGTGATCGCGGAAAGTTTCCTCATATCTTACAGCCTGTAATTGCCGAAAATCGGCAATTACTCCTTTGTTGAGTATGGCAATTCGAACGCGGGCACTAATATCGCTTTATCATAATTAAACATTACGCGAGAACTTACGATAAACGTGCGAGCATTGGTACAAGCGTGTCTGGGATAGTTGGAAAGTTCGGCGTATCTTTTCAATGATCTTGCGAATTGTGCCTTAATTCTTTGAGATCGTTCGATTTCTCGCTACGGCATTAATTTGATAATTAACAATTTAGTGGAGGAAAGTTTTCTATTACGAGATAGGCTCCTATTATGAGATAGCGGGGTTTCCGCTAAATCAATGGCTGGTTCCACCATGAACTTATTGCCCTTGGAGCGAAATCTGTATGGTGGAAAATTGATCGTTAGATCGCGTAATCGTTGCGAAAAAAGATTCGCTACTGAATTTGGACGTTGAGAACCTGCCGTCTCACATTAGAATCCAATCTCGTAATACAGGACTTTCCTCGAACGATGAAATAAAAGTTGTCATTGTTGCACGCATCTGGTCCCCACAATTAATTTTACGTCAGACGCTTTGCGTAAAGTAAATTACAATTTTAAAATAACTCGGGGAGGCTTGGATACGAGAAGAATGACGGAAAATACTGCGACGTAATCGACGGCGAATCGAGATTTTCTCGAGAAAGGGATTGACGTTTCGTTCCTCATCCGCCACGATAAACGTTCCACGAGGGCCCTTTTAAGAGGCGCTTACCGGGGATAGAAAGTAAGAATTTTTTCAGGTAGAAAATTAAAGCGAAAGCTTAGGAGAAGCCCTCGAAATAAAACACTAATTCGAAGGATCGATATGTTCTGTACAGCTCGTGAACACGGCGGGTACGGATCGCGCGAGGGTGGTCGGTGCACGAGCCAACTTCGAAATATTACTGGCGGGGTTGCGATAAGGATTACGGGCCCCCAATTAAAGTCCGGAAAATAATAAAAGAACGAACAGCGGCGAGATTACTCTCGTTCCGCTCCTCGCGACGTGACGTTTTATATCTGCTCGGATTCGCGCAAGAAATAGCGTTTTCGACCTGAGCAAATTTTGAGCGGCAAAATTTTAGTTTACCCCGAGACGAAAGTTTGCTGCTATTTTGACGCTTTTAAGGATAATTTAGATAGAAAGCAATAACCTACTTTGATGACATTATATATTTTTTACTCCTCCCTCGAATCTTTAATTCTAAAAGTTTACTTTTATCTCCTACTTAAAAGGACCTACTTTAATGCTAAATTGGCAAAAGTAGAAATTTCCGACACCATCAGTTTTAAAGTAAGAGTAAATTTTGCACTTGCAGTTCGACCTCTTTTACTGTCTTAGGTCCTGCTATATAATAGAATTAAATGTTCAACATAGGGTCAAAATTTCGACTCGGGTAATCGAAAATTTTTATTTACAATGATTTTACTGTACTTCTGCTCGCTCCTCTTACATCTGTGTTGAAAGTGAGCAAAACAAATGATCGAGACGCCTTGTCACAACGGCTTTCCTTCTCGTCGTGTCTCAATCGAATTAATCGTTCTCTTTTCCAATCATTTTTCATTCTCATCGTGCGACTGTTTCGGGAATACAGCGAAAGTGGTTCATTCGAGAGGGCACGGAGCTTGCTTTAGCACTGAGAGGTTGACGTCCCAAGGTCGGTTTGAAAGGGAGGTTTTACAAAGTATCGCGAGGATTATCGAACTCGGCGCTCAAGAACGCGGAAAATTAGACTTCTCGCATCGCGGTTCAACTTCAGTCCTGCCATCTCATGAAAGCTCAACCCTCTGTGTTATGTCCTCGGCGTTTGCTCTTTTAACGAGGACCTTTACGAGAACTCGTTTCTGAATCGTTGACATGCGACGTAAATGTATACAGTTCTCTTCTCGGTTCCCTAATCGCGAATTATATCGCGTTCCTCGCGTAATGGCGCTATATATTTCCGCTAAGGACTGCGACAAAGATGTTTAATACTAAACACCGTTCGAAAGTAACAGCCTGGGATTAACAACGATAATACAGCGCGGTTGTTTTATATAATAGTTTTTTTTCCGATTCCAGTATCCTAGAAAAGGTAACACGACGCGGTGGGGTGTAGTCGTGCTTGCTGCAAAAAAAGGGAGACGAACTTTTCGCGCGGAACTCCAGGGGATGAAGCTCCGTCTCGGAAGATGCCGCAGGCGCAGCGGCAAGACGGTTTCTCCATAACAACGTCCGCGCACAAACGCGAGGTAGCCTTTTCCGCGGGAGTAACTGTGTGTGCATCTCTGGTACTCACTTTTCCATCTGGACTGCATACTTTAATCCCCGCGAGCGAGACTATCAGGAGAACGGGCGTGAATCGATCGTTGTACTGAAACAAACAGATCAGAAGTCGTGCATGTAGCGGCTGAATAAAATTTCCACGAATACAATAATGTGCGTTCGTTCTCTTAAAATACAAGCCCGGCCCAAAATTTCGATGTTATTTCGATCAGGGATTGAATATAAGAGTTATTTTTAAAACAAAATATTCATTCGAGTTATCAAGCCTATTGTACCAACTGACCAATTTCAAGTTTAATTTCGCGAAAAATCTTTATTTTTCCGGGTCAATAAACTAGAGTTATTTTTTATTAATATTTTTGAAAATCATAGACGATTTATATCTAAAAGTAAAAATAAATTGTTAACCTTTTTCTCCCCATTTCGATAAAAATTAACCGTTAACCTTCGAGCGATTTGTATCTTAATCAGAAATAAGAGTTGTTCTGCCATTTTTATTTTTTCTCTCAAAAAATGAAAGTCACGCGTGCTTAATTTCTACGTTTACCTATCGAAAGAGGATCCCGAACGATATTCTAAAGTTGCCTTACGTAACACCTTCATTATTAGGTGCTTATTTTATTTTCATGAGTTACCTACGTCAATTACAGAGAATACAATATTTCTTTCGTTATAAACTTATATTTTTATCTAAGTAATAAAGTTTTGATACTTCTGATCTAATCTATGTATTATTTCATGTTCATTATGTTCCATGAAATTAGATGTATCATCATTTCCCATGAAAAATTAGATATATCTATTAAACGGTTTTTCTTTTCGATTTATTTATGGTCTCATTCGATTAAGCGCGCAAAAATCCCGTAAAATGGGCCACCCTAACAGTGACTAATTGTTGTTTTGTAGTCAATAAATCAGGCTGAGTTTTATTTTTGAGGGAGATATTTTTGCTTAAGAAATAACATTTATTTTTTTGTGATTTTTTTTCTCTCAAAAGTAACTCTCACGGTGTGACTTTTAAAGCAATTGACTAGGAAATAAAAGTTGCAATTTGATGAAAATCAAGAAATAATTTAAAAAAATCAAAGTCATGACATGATTTTTTCTAAAACAAAAAAATTATCGATTTCAATCCCTGATTTCGATACTTTTGAGGACAACTTACACCTACTTAGCTGATCTATACACCTACATAGACCAGCAATAACCTACTTTGATGACATTATTTTTTACTCCTTCTTTGAATCTTTAATTGTAAAATTTTACTTTAGCTTCTATTTAAAAGGACCTACTTTAATGCTAAATTGGCAAAGTAGAAATTTCCGACAAATCAGTTTTAAAGTAGGAGTTTTTGTACTTGCAGTTCGGCCTCTTTTACCGTCTTAGGTCCTGCTATTATAATAGAATTAAAGATTCGACATAGGACCAAAATTTCGACTCGGGGGCGTTGATAAAGTTGTTTGAATTCAAGATTCATACGTTGGGTGTAGTCAGCTTTCGAATCTGGGATGCATATACTGACTGTATTATGCATATGTGGAATCGTACGTAATAAAGATATCCCTGGAATTAAATGAAGATGGGATTCCTTGACGCAATTCTGGCTGTAGCTTACTCTAATAGCTCCAGAGGTATCTCAACACTTTTACGTTAAGGTAAATTATGCAAAATTTTCATCGGGTGCAACATCGCAAACACATTGACCGAACGGAAAGCAGCCGAGCAGAACGTGCGATAATGCGTTTACTATTTGGTCCGTGTATTTAGAAGGGGCGTCCAGTATCCACTTCATCCGAGCTCTCCCTATTGGAAAGATCGAGCCTCCTGCAACTTTGAAGCGGTCGTCCAATTTCGAAATTGAAAAGTTGGCAAGCTACGCGGTATAATTCAGAGAGCGGACTCTACGCGAGAGTGTTTCTCGTCGGAGACGCGGTTCATTGTCTTGAAAAGCCGAGGTTGATGTTGCTCGGGCCACAAAAGGGGGGGAGATCTCTGGTATAATTACGGTAACGCACGGGGTGTTGTTCGATAAAGGACACTGGCGCAATCCTTTTCCCCTCTGCAGAACAATTCGCAGATATGCTCTCGGGATTTTTATAATTGCGCGCGGTACTCCGTAAAAGTTCCGCCGAAGAAACATGCCTCGTACCAAACTTCCCAGCTGCGGTAATTATAAATTTACAATACGGAGGAGACGTACAACGTCTTCGACATTGACATCGCCGGCGTCTGCGGCAGTCTTGTTTGCGAATGCTCGTAACAAGGCATTTCAATACGATAACTTTAAGGAAGCAAACGACGGCGAGGGCGTAATTTAATGTAATGTACTTCGTGCAGCTTCAAGCAGTCCTGAGAGCCCCTCGCTTCTCAAGGGACTACAATAATTATGTCTCCTTATAATAAGGATGTCGCACAATAAGGAAGGCCTTCCCGTCAACTGGTCGTTTTTTTTAAATGCCTTTCTGTTTAATAAATGCGGGATCCCCTTATCTCGGCCGAGTAGCAGTTATTCTGAATTTAACGTGCTACTCTTTCGCGCTAGCTGTTTTCTTTTTTTAATATTTACTTAAACAACGTATCCTAACCGCAATCATTTTTTATAATTCCTTAATAAAGCAAAACGTGCTCGTTTTTTTGTAAATACAAATAAATAAGCGAAAAGGTGAAACGTTAGTAACGATATAAGGTGACAGTGTGAAAAAAAATTATATTTAAGCCATCGAAAATACACTTCCGGTACTTGGGAATCGAACCTGATCCTCCTGGGTGAGAGCTACGTATTTCTCCCCAGGGTTCCTTTTTTTTCACACTGTCGTCTTATATAGCTCGTTACTAATGTGTGGCCTTTTCGTTCATTTATTTCCTTTGTCAGTTTAGATAATTACACAATTAAACACAAATAGTGTTTGTTATTGATAATAAAACTTTGAATACCAGAACTTTCGATTTGATATTTGGAGCTTCTTAAGCTCCACATATTAAAGGAAAGGCCGGGCGGGATAATTGATCGGAAATTGAAATTCGACGAGTAGAATATTCGCGTGTGAAACAGCAATAGCGTGGCGCTCTCTGCGAGGTGTGTAAAAAGCGGTCGATTCGTTCGAAACAGCTGCTCGAGAGCGACTTGCTTATACGTTCGTCTTCCGGTTCGATACCCATCAGGAGACTACAGATGTAGCATTCATGGTATATGGCGGTTTTTCTCTTTATTACATTTTTTTTCTTCCTTCTTCGCGCCACCGCTGCTGTCATCATCATGGAATAACCGAAGCGGCGTCACGACGAGACGAATACGAAACGTCACGAAGCCCTCCTCGTCGTCAGAGGCATATCCTCTTATTTCTTTCGCGCGGCAAGATGCATTGTAATAAGATGTCGGAGAACGTGAAAAGTGCGCGTGTACAGGGTGTCCCAGGAGGAAAGGTCAATATTCTGGGAGGTGATAGTGCCGGTCATTTTAAGCAAAAATGTCCATACGAATGTACGTCGCATTCCCCGCTGTTTCCGAGATAGAGCTACTTGAATGTCTCGTGTATTTACTTGTTTTCCGTACACTTCGCCCTTCATCAAACCTCATAAACGTCTGCGGGAATTTACTCTTATACGTCTGTTGACTGTTGTGCCGATAACATTGTACAAATGTTCAAGATGCCTCGCATATTCACAAACGTCGAATATGCAGATATGCCGTATGCTCGCGGTTTCTGCGACGGTAGCGCGACCGCTGCCGTTGAAGAATACCGTCGACGCTTTCCCACAAAATTTCGAATCGTAAAGTTTTCCAAGATTTTCAATACATCGCGTGAAAGCGGAACGCTTGCCAGTGTTTCATGCTTTATCTGAACGAGGACGTCAACAAAGTGTGCTCTATCTCGGAAACGGCGGGGAATGGGACGTACATTCGTATGGACATTTTTGCTTAAAATGACCGACACTATCACCTCCCAGAATATTGACCTTTCCTCCTGGGACACCCTGTATATCAGATATATGACACGTTCGCTAGACTGTTACGCTGGCCGTAGCATTGATGTGCAAATTAAAACGGGAGAGATTCTTGCGCTTCAGCTCGAAAAATATTTTCATTTAAAAAGAAGCGCTCCCCCCCGAGTAAACTTCCGAGTAAAGACATTCAACTGCAACGCGTAATATCCTTTTCTTCTTTTGGACGGCGTCTCCGATTTCCAGGAACGTCAATGACGGGGAATACCAATCCTTTAAATGGAAATCTTTTTCTTTTTCTTTCAGGGGCAATTCAAGGCATCCTTTCAGCGCAAGCTAAATAGCGGAGTCCCTTTAACGTTCGCGTAATTGCCGCATCGCGATGCCTCCTTTCGTGTTCGCGGTGGATGCGAACGATATTCGCCGGAGTTGACATCGCCGTCATTACGGTCCCTGTTGAAACGGAAACGATACGGCGAAGTTTGTGCAAGGTGCACCGCGCGAACTTACGGTTTGTTTAAGGAAACTGCCAGACGCGGTTACGAATACGCGGAAAAGGCGTGGTGGAAGGCTCGTCGACCGACCTTCGGTCCGCCAAGGTCCCGAGTGCCAACCCTCGCCGCCGTACATCCGCCGACACCGGCGGTTTGCAACCGAATGGTTTCGGCCGACACGTCGCATGCGAAATTTATTCATCGGCTAAAGAACGGCGCGCCGCTCGAAGCTCTCAAACGTTCGTTTTCAAGCATAGAAATCTCTTTAAGTTGCCAGTAATGAATAACAATAATCAAGCGTTTTAGTCGACATTAACCGGCCAGTGTTTTAATACGGAAAATTTATTGGTGAAAAATATTACCTCGGCCAGGGTTCGAACCTGGACTTCCCTACTCCCTAGGCGTCTCGCCAATTCGACCACTGAGGCATGTGGTAATATTTGTCGCAATAACAGTATAAAGATGATATGTTCGCGTCTATTTTTAAGCCGGCCCAAGTGATCGTCTTTAAGACAACGACCAACGACATCCGGCGGTGCATCCTGCGCGTCGCTGTGCCGTTTGGATTTCGTCTTATTGTTAATTCGTCAGCGGATAATCGTAGACAATGATGATTAGCGTGCGAGACAACGGGCGCTCCCTAACTATAATGTCTCCCAATGGCCTTTATTATCCGTTCGAATTGTGCTTTCGTTCCCCGCCGCGTCGCTTCCCTTTCTCTCTGATTCTCATCCGTTACGCGTTTATCCCTAAAGCAATCGAATTACGCCCGACGTAAGGATGTTATTTAATTATCAACGTCGCTCCCGGACGTGGAAAGCAATTTGCAGGCCGCTGCTCGATTATCTTTATCACGGCTTGCTATCGGCGCGCTAATTACGCTTTAGCGACGCAGACACATGATGATGACGGCAAAAACGACAACAAGATATTACGGCGACACTCTGGTCCCACGATATTAACGCGGGGGGGGGAGGGAAAAAAAAGAAAACTGAATCGCTCCTGACGAGGTGAGATCGAAAAAAAAAGAAAGAAAGAGAGGAGGGAAAACCGGAATAAATAGTTACCGCACAAAGTCGCGGCGAGGCGACGTGCACCACGTCGCTTATAAACGTCCGTAGAAATAACCGGGAATTTCGTAATCGTTATGTGAGACGGTGGGCTCGCAGGTTGAAACGGAATTTTCTTCTCGCGGCGCGGGGAATAGTGGCTAACAAGATTGTACACAGAAAATCCGCCTAAACAAAGTAGACGGGGACGAGGAATAACGAGGAAGACGTCAGGAGAGCGCGCCGGGGCTCGGCGCGTTTCCCGAGCGCATTATTAAGGGAATCGGTCCCCGTCTGAGTATTTCCGCGACAGAAGCCCACCCTCCCCCCCCCCCCTCATCCCCGCCGTCCTTCAGCCGTCGCGCGTTTATCTCTCCGTCTCGTCCCGCGCGTTCCTTGATTGTCCAGAAAGGGTACGTTCCCATCCTCCCCCGCTGACGCAATCTTCGATCTCTCCGTGACGTATCCCGAAGGCGGTATCCCGATACGATACGTCTCGGGCGTAGCGACGTCCGCCGGAAATGGCAGGCGCGCCTTTCTCCGTCCGTTGAGCTCGTCGTTGCGAAAAACTGACGCGCGGCGCGTAATTAGATTTCGCGAGAATTTACGGGTTGATCGCGCAATTGCGGAAGGTGGTGCCCGCACAAAGCGTTCAACAATTGAAATTTTAGGTACGCTGTAGTTGTAAATTTTATCTATCGGCACGCGAAATCTCGGACCCGGTCGCCGACGAGATAAAATGAAGAAAAAATGTTAAAGTTGTATTTTTTAACATTCCAGTGAACACCAAGTAACGGTTGCATAACATCAATATTTTAATTGGTAATTATTTAGATTAACA
>NW_011967217.1:1228476-1235428 GCF_000949405.1 Vollenhovia emeryi | reverse complement strand
CGGGATCCGCTTCGTTCTCATTGGCTGAGGGATCAACCGCAACCGGTAACCGGCAACGGCACGTGTGATACGGGCTTTAAGGACGTTCATCGGCTGTAATCGTAGCCAAACGTTTTCGCCCACGTTCGGTTTTCTCTCCGTACAGCGCGACCGGCTCCCTACTTCACGATTTTTAGCGTAAATTACACGTTCAAATTTGAAGCAAATACATAGACAGATGGCCAAATCTGCCAGAACGGATTTCGTCAAGTGCCCGCTACAAATTTTGAAGGCAGAAAGACTGCAGATCGCAGGCAGGAACTGATATATTCGACATGTTGCCAGCGTGTCGGCAGAGATACAACAAAATCTGCTCACATAACTGGCCCTGTCCGATTTCTGCCGACAATCTGTTGACAGCGTGTTTTACAGACTCCGTCGCCAAAACGAAAGCCAAATGCGGACACAGATGGTTATGGTTTTCGTGTGGGCTTCTGATAAATCTGCTACCAAACTGGTGCCAATCTGTTAACTGGGACCGCTCAACAAAATATCGATTTACCTCTGTACGATTTCCGTGATAAAGCTTTCGCAAGGATCAATCTTGGCCGTGAGAATGTAAAGGAAACTAAATCTTTCCCATACAGCACGCATGTCTAAAAGACATATCTAAAAGACGACTTAAAGACGTGTATTGTTAAAAATTCCAGATATGCTCAAGAAAATGCTGACGTTAATATTTAGTGTTTTTAGATACAATAAAAGAAATTATATTAATCATTAAACGATACGTGTGCTTTCTTTCTCCTTGCATATTTTCATTATTTTATGTATAACAAAGAGTAGGTACAACTCGCTAGCAAAATACACTGTATTTTTGTAAATTTTAAGAAAGAGCTTCCAAGAGAAAGAAGATCCAATTGTCTTCCGTACCAAAATCGATATATAATCCGAGACCGATATTGATAGGCGCGAAGAAGCGCAAGCGGCACACACGTTAAAATTTTTTCCGCTCCGACGCGACGCGACGCGATCGCTGCTGCACGAGAAATCGAAAGGAAGAGTGGCCCCTCGGGACCGAGGCTCTTCATCGAATGGCAGAGCAATTGACATAATGAATGCAATTTCATTCAAAGCAACACGAAGGACGAGGAGCGTTGTTGCCGGTCGCGAACGACCAACACAGCGCGAGGCGGCGCGGAGGAAGTCGTCACAAGAGGAGGGAAAATGAAGGCATGGAGCGAGAAAAAGGAAAACATAAAGAGAAAAGGAACAGAACAGACCCGGCCGGTCGATTGCATTCGCATTATCGAGACGTCGCGTTGATGTTATTATTTACGACGTCGTTAACTCAGACGCGTAGCTTCGCATCGCGTGTGTTACGCGCGCGCGCGTATTAGTCCCTCTCTTCCATTAATCTTTATCCCGCGCGCGATGGCGTCCTCATAAATATGGATTACGGAAATGCGTATCTCCCTGCAGTCGCGAGATCCGTTGTCCTCGAGGAGAAATGATCGGTTTCGTTTCCTCAGGAATAATCCCGAACGTTGATTCCGATTGTCGCGACCGTTCGATCCGAGTGGCTTTACAATAGCGCCGTTGTGTTTTCCCATAAGAGAATTCGCCATTCGCCGTTCGGCAGTCCGTCCGCCGCGCCGTCCCGGGCGAGGTATACCGAACGGGCAACCGTGATATTCGGAGAAAGCTTCGGGGTTCGAGGAGCTTTTGAAGGGCTGACCAGTGCCCTCCAGTGCCGAGAGGGCACGACGAATTCTCTCCCCCCATTTGCAATGGAGCCGGACTCGAGAGCTGGTCTAATATGCTTTAACTCTCCGCCAGCGATGGAACGAGGAGACGACCGGCGGCGAATGCGACGAGGAGAAGCGGGCGGCAGCGGCTGACGGAGACGACCGGGGGCGGATGGGAGACGCATGGATGGAGTCACAAATATTCATAATAGGAAGCCGAAGAAATAAGCTGACCCTGCAAACAGCCACTCATTGCCGTCGGCGGGTATTCCGTGCTCGTTAGAAAAGACGGAGAAACAGGCGGTAGACGCGAGGGCAGGCGGAGGACATCGAAGGGGATACGGTTTTTATCTCACCCCTCCACTTTCGCTTCCTTTCATTGAGCGACCGGTCCCAGGTCCGTCCAAGGATACATTGAGTTTCTCTTCACGGCCGAATTTCCGGGGAAACAATACTGAACCGTTTATAGTCAATTAACAGACGGAGAAGGTTCGCTCTTAATATGCCTTACCCTTCACGGGAGCTTCGGAAATTCCACGGGAGTGGATAAAAAGGATGAACTGACGTCTCGAGAAGACGTCGCCGCGGTAACGACCGCTTTCAAGCTTTTCGCGAATATTTAATTCGAAACGTATTCACTCGCCCGAGGGCTCGGAAAATGGTTATAATCACATTTATATAAATCCATAAAATATCTTGCTCTTTTCTGGGAGCGGCATGTTTTTTCTCAGAAGAACATAATAAGAGTTAATTGCTTTAAAACGGAGAAAACGTTTCTTTTCCTAACACGTACGCAGCTTCATCGCGTTTAATTTCTTTAATCAACGATGACATGAAAAATATTTCTCTGCCATCTATTTGTTGAGTGCATGAACGCGATAGAGGTTACATTTTGTTTAAAGTAGTGAGGCAAGTGTCTACACATTCAGGAAAGAAATTGCTAGCTGGAGAATAGGGATTAAACCTAGGGATTAAACCTTACAAAAGCTGCATCTAATATTTACCCAACGTGTGTATGGTAATGCGGCGACTGTTAAAACTTACCGAAGACTAGTTACGCGGCATTACATACGTACCGCGGACGGGAAACACCGGGAGGAATTCCCTCAGAAACGGGTTGAACACGTCCTTTGATTTATGATCCATTCGAGCCGAAGCACAATGATGAAAGATATGCTCTTTGCGGCAATCTGTCAGTGAATACGAAATCCGAGTAAACTACAACATATTCTTCTTTCATATGTGATCTACTTTTATGCGCCTTCGTATGAAGTACGTGCATGCTTTCAGCTGTCTCACCCAGGCGCGATTCGTCCACTCGCTTCGTCGTGTCCGGCCTCTATTCCGCGTAAGCATCTCGGCACAAGTCAGTTAAATTCTTCTTCTTCTTTTTCTTCCTCGTGTATTAGGCTTAGACGCCTGTTTTATCCAGTTCGTTCTGGTACTTTGGGCATTTGGGTTTACTGCATTTTCAGTAGGCTGTTAACCTTGCCGAAGGAAACCTCCAATCTGGAGGTCTATACCCAAAAAGCAGTATCTCTATTGTTTGGCCATTGTAGTTAACCCCTTGAAGCATACATTTTTCTCCAAATTGTAGTGACGGCTCTCAAAAAAATAAAGGTAGGTAGGGAGAAACGGCCAATGCGAGCCTCCAGCAGGTGTCCGTGCGAAATTATCGATGTTTTTTTTGAAAAAACACACTTTATTAAAAAGATCCAAACGTTTCGATCCGTTTTTGGGTCATCCTCAGTGAAGCTGGGATAAAAAATAAGATACTTAAACTTTTAGAATTATCAATTATACAAATCGCACTCTTTACTTGGCAAACACCAGTTCAAAGATAAAATTTCGTGGATAATAGATGACAGTCGTGTTAACAGTGGTATCAAATTAAGTCTAATTATTTATAATCAGGTAAAAATCACTACATTGTAAAAAATTCATATTAATAGTTTGTAACATCGCTTAATCATACTTTGTATCTTATTTTTTATCCCAGCTTCACTGAGGATGACCCAAAAACGGGTCGAAACGTTTGGATCTTTTTAATAAAGTGTGTTTTTTCAAAAAAAACATCGATAATTTCGCACGGACACCTGCTGGAGGCTCGCATTGGCCGTTTCTCCCTACCTACCTTTATACATTTTTCTATTGAACCATTTTTGTGTGAAACTTTGTGTACGAAGGTTCTTGGGGTCGCTGCTTACGAATCCGTTATTAGATTTTCATAATTCAAAAACTTAAAAGAATAACATCATTCAACTGTAATTCAACTGTGCTAAGAAACATTATTTAGATATTATGCGAACCCATGGAATCTAAATTCCAGCTGAAAATTCTTATAGAACAGAAAAAATGGCGGATGCAAAATTGAAATTCGATCATTTCTTAGAGTCGAATAATAATCTCAATTGAATAAAACTCCAAAGGTTTAACGCACTGAAATAATGTGTATCTAATATCCAGTGCTCCTGAGGCACGTTAAAAGTGAACACTTCTCAACGTAGCTTATTCGAACAACGCTCGATTACTCATAGCGTGAATGCACATCGCAGACGAAATCGTCTTGGCATGTTTTATAGACGCAATTAGTAATACCGCTATTAACATCTCTCAGCTTATTGGGGCTTGATTATCTTCGCGGAAACTTCATCGCGCGAGTGACGGCCGCGCCCGTAGATTTATGATCCCTTTTATCGAAGTACAATGATGGAGCATTCGCTCTCGACGACGATTCGCCGCGCAATTCGAACTCCACGGAGACCCGAAAATAACTCACCTCACCTACTCGCCCCCCGATCCACCTATCCCCCTTTTTTCCGCTCTTATGCTTGTTACAAGACACACCCTCGTTTCTGGAATGGACGACGATCCGCCGGCGTGGCACGCGTTATTTGTCACTAGCAGACAATGTAAAAATCCGAGAAGCTCGCGCGTCTTTTTTCCAGATGGAATTTCGTCAAGCAAGCTTGATTTATGAACCTGCGCGAGCCCACCAAGTGACCATAAAGCACTCGATGTCCCGGTTATACAGCAATGGAAGAGATTCAACGTGATAAACGACGATGATCGAACGCCATTAACGTTTTCCTCCCTCCCGATTTATACCGGAGGAAATAAATGCTTAGTCGGGAAAACAACGATACTTTAAGATAACTTATTTATCTTACAATTTACCTCTCTCTTAAAGCGCTCGCTTAATTTCGCACAATCAATTTATAAATAATGTGCGTCGTGCAGCGGTAAGGCGTTACTCTTTTACCTGACACCGCGCATTTGTTGCTCAATGAACTCGGAAAGAATATAACGGTCGATTGAGCAACATTAACTAATCAGCTCGCAGTAAACAACGAGTTTGTTAATGCAATCATAAATCACGATCTGAATCAGAATTCTCGCTTGATTACTCTTGTTGACTAAGCAGAGCATTATAGGATCCGTATATCTTCGATAATCTGCAGGATGTTCTCCATTTAGCCAACACGAGTGCTCCCCTGGGCCACTCTATTTCGCGATCTTGTCCCTTTGGAACTGCGTCTAATAACGTGAGACCATCCCGTGATTCATAGTTCATTGCTCCAGGAATCAAATATTTGAAGAGATCCGCCGTTTGGCGCGTGATCGAGATAAATGCGTTGTGATCGCGACAAAGTATACAGTATTCTAACATCTAACGCGAAAGTTTATGTAAAAAGTCTATCTATGGTAAAATCCATTTTTTCCTAATCGTGTTTTGTAGAATTATCTTACTCATACATACACATAATTATTTGCTTACTCGCGATAGTGAAAATTCGATTGCAATCCTTGTGCATTCGGTGCAACGCGATCAAGTTCTCTCTTTAACAAGATTAGAAGTAACGTCTACTCCGTATCGGCCCGAAAGCAAGATCAAATTAATTGCTGGAAAGGACAAGCTCTGCCGCTTGTCGTTTACGAGGCTCCCTCGGTCACTCTCATCTACAAACCGACGATTGCGTGTCCCACGTTTTTCTCGAAACCCTCGTGTATTAAATCGAGCCGTGGTGTTAATCAAGAACAGAAACTTTTTACGAGGGATACGTCGACGAACGACGGTGGACAAAGGGGACAAACGGCATCGGGACCCAGGATGACGGTCGATCTCCATGCGTAGGTGGTAAAGTGACTGTGCCAGGGTATGGCGAATGATATAACGGAGAGGGATGATCAAGTGAGTGATCGACTCGAATGGAGGACAGAGGGTGGACGATATCTCCTTCCGTTGCTCGCGGCCAGATTAGATTGGCCTACCCTTCGACGTCGTCGTCGTCGTCGTCGTCGTCGTCGTTGTCGTTGTCGTCGGCGGAGATAGGTCCGTTTCCAGTATCCTCCTCCGCGAGATGCGAAACGTTCCCTTTTTCTTGTCGTGCTCCAATGGAGCCTTTTCGAAGATTACACCTGTGGCTCGTACCACAGCATGGGGTATCAACCGACGCGGAAAGTGCAGGCCGAGCTTTCCAAGGGGGGTTCGATTTTAATTTACCTTTATCTGCCTTACACGTCGCGATCTTAATACAAATCCGACAAAGATCGAGAGAAAGAAAGCGGTAAGATGATTGCGGGGAACGGAAGCTATTCTTCTCGCGAGTCAATGAGAAAATTGCAGGCGGTAAGCTCGAGTCTGTCATTCATGAAATTTTTGCGCCGGCGTGCGTTTCTATATATTCAGTAATCCCGATGTGCCCGTTGTCATCGCGGTCTGTTAATTTGCATTAATGCGTTCCGTCAATCAATGCTGCCTTCACGTGTCATTCTCGGTGACTGCCGCCGCCCTACTTGTTTGATGGAAACATCGATTGAAACTTTAATAATTAGTACGCGCAAGTTTATACGCGCATTAGAATTTAGCGGTTATACAGGAGGTTTCACAACACCCAGCCGAACGTTAACACTGTATTCTAGAGACGAAAAGAGACAAAAATATTTAACAAACAGGCCCGAAAATCAATCATTTCTAGTAGAGTAAACACGGAGAGAATTTTCTCTTAAAATTTATCCAGAAAATCGTGTGATTGTGAGACAACATTTGACATTTTGAAGAACCTGATGAGAGTTTTTTGAAATTTTACCGTGCATTTTACTAATAAGATATCGAGAGGGGAACCGCTGATCAAAATTTTGTACACCAATGCCCACTAATGCCCAGTAGACATTACTTTATCTTATTATCCTATTTTATCTAATGCCCAAAAGAGCCCAAAAAA
>NW_011967217.1:1204051-1227089 GCF_000949405.1 Vollenhovia emeryi | reverse complement strand
TTCTCTCCGTGCGGTGATAACATTTGGCAAAATGTTTTCGGGACACCTTATATAATTTCTAACGAAACGATAACAGAATACAAAAATTATTTACGTACTCTGCTATCTTTTCTCCAAGCTCTTCGCGCGACGGACCCTCGAGATTTGGACACGAAACCTTAATTTGAATCAGACTCGGGATTGCGGGAACGTTCTATACAGGTTACGCGTAGTCGATCTTGATTGGTAAACGCGTGCATTGTTGAGTTAATGAAACGTTTTGTTCTAAATACGGGGCGTTGTATAATGAAATCGCTCTGTAGCAAAGCGCGTCCAACTCGTGACGTAAACCGACGGCTTTCGTTCCGTGATCCTCGCGCGTGCAACAGCGCGAACCTATATAAGCTGTGACTGTTTATCGAAACGTCACGTACAGACGACCTATCAAAACCAGAAGCGCGTTGCTTAAGCTCGCTCCCTCTTCTTTCTGTTTCGTAACTCTTTTACGTTTCGGCTACGGAAACATATTAAACACACGCGGTTTATTTGCGCGGGATATTTTTGGCGGATTTTCCGAGAATCGCAAAGAGCAATCAACCCCGACCACTCGAGCCGGATTTTATGAAATCCGCACACAAAATTGCACCGATAATGTAAAATGCCGAAAGCTCGCTTTATATTAATTGCGCGATAAACAATATCTCGCTGCTTCTCGTTTCGATCCTTTGGAAACTTTCCCCGCGGAAGTTGACTTTTTGAGTCGAGGCAATCTTTTTCCCGGAGGGTGCGATATGGTTAACCGTGATTGCAAAATTGAGCGCGATCACTGCCGAAAGATTTCAAGTGCGTTGTTTGTCGTTTCGACAAAGCGGTCTTGTCGCTCGTGGTTTTTTTTTGTTAACTATGATGCGATATATTTGTTTCACAGGCGGATGGTTACGAAACCAATCAACGCAACCCGCCCGAATGGAAGGGCAAGTGCACAAAGGGCCGAGTGTCCGAAAAAAAATTTCGCAATCCTCGAAAAAGACGATGTAAAATTGACAGTTGTGCCCGCAATTTCTCCCGGAACGTTTTATTTTTTACGCGATGTAGCATTATGCGTTTTTCTATCGTAACTTGTCTCTTTCATCTTCATGAGAAAATCATTCGTTTTAATTAGACAACATGCCGAGACATCGAGAAAACAATACGCTTCCGTGAAAACAAATATATTATTAATTACTTATCGATTATCTGTACACGGCGTGTAATTTTCGTTAAATTCAGTTTCGAAATTGCTTTTCAGTAGCTCTCTTGTGTCGTTTAAGTTACGTACAAATTTCTCTTGACGACGCTGGTTTTACGGATTAATTGAACGAGCGCCTACATAGCTTCTGTCTAGAAGATTTACGACCGCACAATATTCCTTGACATGATAAGGAAGCAGTTTTAAAGGTGAAGTTTCCTCGCAAACATCTCCGTGAAATTAACCCTTGGATGATGCTGTACACATATTTACTAATTTCGGAAATGCACTCAGATATCATTTCAAATGATACAGCGCAAAGAGATAACGTTCATACCGCACATACACGCACGCAGTATTAAAACTTTACGCGGTAAAACTTGGCGCACTCACAGATCTGCGTTTAATTACTTTAACAGGATGGGACAACTTTACTGTTTTCAATCTCGCAATAGGATAAAAGAAATTTAAATATTCGCACGCGTTTGTCGGCAAGATAATCCAATGTTAAACAGCTAATCCCGCTAATTGTTAAAAGCGTCATTAATTATAAGTATAGCTCGGCCAATTCCCCGGCACGACTACTTTGACGAAATTAAATTAATATAATCTTATGAGTGTGCTTTGTTGAAGCATTTCCGCAAAATCAATTTCGCAACAAAATAAAATTGCACGGCGCATTGTCGATATAACGCAAACTTCATCAATCAAAATTGTTCCAGTCCTCGAAAATAAATGTAAGAAGTAATATCGCAAAAGGAGGGTCGACTAATTAACCCTAATTATTAACGCGAGTTATTATTGTACGCGGGCGATTTTGTTGAAATTATGTTAGCGCGCAACGTATAAAGTAACGTTCGAATCACATTGAATTACACCGCTGTGTATAAAACAATGTGGAACTCTCCGATTCAAAAGATATTGCTATCAAGGTTTCATATTTTCTACCAAACTTTAAATTTAATTTATTTAACAAAAGCCCCACTAAATTGGTTTCGTGGCAAGTTAATTCATTCGAGTATAATACGAATCCGCATGTTTTTGCGATAATATCGCGTTTATCGAAAAATTGGGATGTAAACTCCGATTACAAACCGGTAACGAATCCCGATTTATTTTATTCCCGGCCGTTTTGACGTTTATCCGCGTTTAATGTATGTACAATCGAGTGCATTTAATGGTGTCTGGCGCGTCCGCATTCACGAAGGATATTTCGCGACATTGATTTTTTTTCCCCTGCACCGGTCACTGCGAACGTGATGTTAAACCAAATAACAGTAGCGAAACAAAGAGATGTAATTTTTACAAGATATATCACGGAGAAATTTGATAACTTTGCCGAGAAATCTGACCGTGAGCGGCGCCGGGCATTACGCGCGTAAAGATCGCGCACACGCGAATCATTTATGCCAATGGGATATTTGCCGAAAGTTCATTTTCACCGGATATCACATTCCGCGCCCGCTTTTGCGACGGGGAACCGACAACTGTCATACTAACGAGTCGCGAAACGATCGCGCGGTCGTGCGCCCGGCGGTGCCCGTGCGAGTCTTTCATTTTTAATTAGGTTACTCAAACTAATTAATTCTCGGGCGGGAGCGAGAGAACAGAGGGGCCCTCGTTAACAGAGACGACGCGACACAGGGAAATTAACAGTGGAAAAAGTTATTGACGGACGGCGGCACGACGGTAATTTATAATATGCGTAAATGGACGCGGCGCGCGCGAAATACTTTCCCTGTCTCTCCTTCTCTTTCGCTTTTATCGCGCGATGTCTCTCTTTTTTTCATTTTTTTCCCGCCCCCCTATTCGCGGAGCGATTGATTAGTTTCGTTCTCAGTTCTCACGCACGACACATTCGCCTCTTTGCCTGGTACGTAGCATGGCGTTCTAATGATGGACGCGTCGCTATTTGTTCGCAGCCACCGCAGATTAGAGCCAGACGTATTAATTTTGCATCGAGGTACGACACCGTTTACCCCCAGCAGATCCCGGCGGTCGCGGTGGCGGATCGCGTTTCGTATCACGAATTACAGCGACCCTTTTTCCGGAGGCTAATATCAAAACTTTTTTTCACGTCGCAAATTATTTGTCGCTTCTCGTCCAAGAATCTCCTCCCCCGGATATTATGTTGCGAAAAGAAAAAAAAAATATGGATGAAAGTTCTTACTGAAAAGAAAATTTATTAACGTGTTTCGTGAAACGAAACACGCTCAACGTTTTGCGACAATGTTGTCGCGTCTCCTACCCCGTCTCGAGATATTGCATTACGGGCATTCTGAATGCGAGATAATAACAACGTAAACGCGCAGGGGAAAAATTTCGCTTTAATGTAAATTTATATAAAGGAAAGCAAGGGGCATGTGAAAGAGAGCGACGTGAAGTCATTATTATGGATCTTGGAGAGACAAAGTCGTGTAACAAAGGAAGGTTAATTAAAGTTGCGAGCGCGGAGTGGCATAGGAGAGTAAATCGGAGGAGTGGCGAAATAATGGAAGCGTTTCGATACCTCTCGTGCAATCCCCATCGATCACGCGGTCCAAACTAACGGTAAACACAAAAGTAGAACAGAAAAGAATTAACCAATATAGAAAAATTGTTAAACGACGCTAACTGGCCAGTTCTACTTAGAGAAAT
This sequence comes from Vollenhovia emeryi, assembly GCF_000949405.1. Classification (NCBI taxonomy): domain Eukaryota; kingdom Metazoa; phylum Arthropoda; class Insecta; order Hymenoptera; family Formicidae; genus Vollenhovia; species Vollenhovia emeryi. Next base: position 1,223,245 of record NW_011967217.1, on the reverse strand, counting down.
TTGTTGCGAAAAATATTACCTCGGCCAGAGTTTGAACCTGGACTTCCCTACACTCTAGGCGTCTTACAAGTTCAACTTGAAAAGAATTAAAATAAATATACGTTTCTAATTGATTTATATCTTAAAAAGGACCGAGTTGAAAATTTAGTTAATTAAAATAAATATATTGTAGAACGATTTGGAATTTTCTTTATAGGCAGCTCCTTTGCTGACGTTTCGAGGGAAACGCGAGATACATTAATAAATCGTCTTTAGTGCAAAATTACAGATAAACGTCACCAGGTATTCATCGCCACACGATTTTCACGTGCATCGAAATTCTCACAGTCGAAATGGAAGCGTTTCTTACCTTTTAAAATTTTCGGGATATTACGACACGATTGACAATGGACACGGCCGATCGATTACGACTCACGACAAGAACAGCACCGTCGAGGGACTACGTGTCTCGCTCTTATCAAGGAAAAGCGATCGCGAAACGCGCCAAATCAGGCTGCTCTGAGACGTGATACGCGTTTGGCTTGTCGGACGCGACTGACAGCACCGTGTTGCGCCACGTGGACCCCAACCACCCCTAGAAAAGCTTTACGAGCGCAGAGGGGGTAGAGGATCATGCGCGGTGCTTCGGCTACGTCTGCTTCGAATCAATCTCTTCTACTATATTTCGCTCCGTTCGCTTTGTCTTGCTAATCGTAATTAGCAGTATTTCGTTGCTCCAGGCATCAATGCGAAATTACCATCTAATATTCTCCCTTAATTTAGCCTCGTCACGAGAGGCGATGAGAAGATAAATCTTAAAAGATGCGCGTACACGGAGCCCGCCAACGAAATGGAAAAGAGCGCGGGCCCAGAGGGGGAATGTTAGGGGTGATCTTTTTTTTAAAGAAGATCCGCTAGAACCGTTACGATATCGGGTTTCTCCGCGATGTAATTCAGACTGCAACGGCTTCTTGTCCGATCGTTGGGGGAGGACATAAACATAGCCATTATCCTAATTAGGACTTCGTAAACCCAAGTGGCCAATAACTGTCTGGTGGCCAATAACTACGGCCCTATTACATTTACCTTATATACGAGCAACCAAATAGTTCCAATATCCCAAGAACTCTCTGCTATTATAATATATTTGTATTTTGCACGATTATACGGGACATCTAAGACTGGTAGGCGCGCAGCGTGTTGCGTACGATTCGAATTATTGTTGCATATGAAATGGCCGTTTTTTAAATGAAACTTTCACCAATTGCTTTCAAATGCCGAGTAACTGTTGAATAGTGGACGCCTAGTTGCTCCGCAATATCTCTAACAGAATCTGCAAACAGGGCCATTTCATGTGCAACAACCTAATATATCTCCCTCCCCCCCCAAAAAAAGAGATAACGCTTCTCGCTACTTTTCTCGTTGAGGACAGACGGAACTTCAGACACACGCCAGGCAATGTAACAATTTCGGCTTACTCCGTGCGAGACTTTGTCGAATTATCGATCGCAATCCCTCTGTGCGAGGTGAAACAATAACGTGAGCGTAGCTGAATTACGTGGCGCGCGCGTTCCGGAGATTAATCGTTCCGCTTGTCAGTCTCGACGCGTCAAAACGTACGTCTCTCATAAACCCGGAAACCCGTACGAGCATGTTACGTCTTGGTCCCCGACAATCTCCCCGTTACTTCCTTCTCTCGGCCTTTTGCCGGGTCCCGACGTTCGCAGCACGCCAAGCCCGTAAACTCATCCCGCGTCTCGCCCATCCCGCGAACAGGGGTAGATGGCGGTGCGATGTTTACATTTCAATTATCCAACGTTTCACTCTGCGCCATTATTAGTATTTGCATCATTTAGCAGGCGCAGGAACGTGCCTCAGCACCGACTCGAGCGCTTCGTCTGGTTTCAGAATAGTTAGAGGGAGGTGGATCCGCGGGCGCACGTCGAGGATACGAATCGGTTGGTTATCCAACGATCCGCGCGAACAATTACCCGAGCGTGAAAATGGAACTTGCGCTGAATTTGAATCAGTTATTTACAATCGACACGTTCGAGTGTAAAACAGCGGGGCGGCCGACGGAATCGCAATCGTACGTCGCCGTCGAATGAATTTTCCGAACTTTGCTTTATACCCGACATCGCTACGGCGATCGAAGTAGACAAACGTTTTCGACGAGGGGTAAACCGCTGATGGGCATTGTGGTGTACAGATTTGCGGCATTACTAGGCATTTTTTGCGGGCATTAGTTTGGGCATTAGGCCCTCCTGGGGCATTGTAAAGATAAAATAAGATAAATAAGATAACAAAGATTAAGTAAAGCCCACTGAGCACATTAGTGGGCAATGGTGTACGAGATTTTGGCCAGCGGTTTTTCCCTCGGTTTTCGATAATTGTCAAAATTTTAAGTTTTTCTGTCAAGATCAGCGACTGCCCAATATTGTAACGGCGACAACAGCGCGAAAGCACAACGCGAGATCATCCAATATCCCGCTGGGGCAACTTAAGTTCCACGAACGACCGGAAGAATCTGTAATGGCGGGGAAAGATTGGTTAGTCCGAGAAACTCCAGGGAATATCGGTAAGATAAAAGACACGTTGTTCCCTCTTGTTCCATCGGCGGAAATGGGATCCTCGAAAACTGCCGTTAGCCGTTCTATCAGCGAACTTTACGACGACGTCAATGAGGTCACTATTCTGATATTGACCGGCTCTTTATCTACCGTTTCTATTGGCCCACTGACGAAATAAAACGTTGTCCAGCGTGTCGGCGATCGCCCTAATCTCCGTAACTTAAACGAATAACATCTGATGCGCGATAACATCTGTTTCATCAAGTCGCTGCACGCGATCGATCGATTGGGGCGTCGTATCTCTCTGCTAATTTTCTTTGTCAACTGCATGCCCCAAGTTACTTTTACGTTTTACGCGCAGCAATAAACACGCGCGAAAAATTTTGTCGCAAAGAACCACGCTCCAAAGGTCCGTCGCACATCGGGGAAGGATTCGACCGAAACTGTCGGCCTTCGCTGTCGTGATCCTCGGCGGTGACGCGGCGCAATGACTTCACAAGGATGCAACATTGAATCGCTGTATCATCGACCGCCGCCGTCCCTGAAATTTGAATGGGCAAACTTGTCCCCCTCGTCGGCAGTTCTAGTTAGACGTCTTCCTCCGCAGCTCCACTCGTCTCTACTCAGAGTTCGTGAATATCTGATCATCGAAGAGACGAATCGTCCGCACGGCCATTCAGTGACTGCACTTTGCGCGGTCTGGGGTCTGATAAGACGGCAGTCTGTACCAAAAGGAACATATGGGGAGGACATGTTTACCAACGCTATCTCTGCACAATACAAGAACGAATCTTCCTGCTATTTCGTGATATGAACTGCAATCGCGACTGGAATTGCGACGTACCGTGTCGGCGGCGTCATTTCTTTTAGGTATATAATTTTATGCAATGTTTCTTACAGCAACAATGTAAGATATTTAGCGTTTACATAGCGAGGATTGTATTTGTTTTTTTATCATTTTCAATCATAAATTATTGTATTGATTTTCTACAAAGCCCATTATTTTCCAGATGAGTATTACACGCGTGTGTGTGTGTGCGTGTATCGAAAAATATATATTGAAAACAACCCGTGCAATTTGAGTTGCGATATAACTATTGTTGTACAATTTTATTAATCTAATGGCACAATTTTTCATCTAAAAAAGGCTATGTTTCGGTCAAGTCGGTACGCCCAAAATTATGTGTGCGAAATATTTTTCAAGGACAATAGACCAGACCGCGTTATCACCATTCATCGTGCGATATATATTGCACCGGCGCTCTTTAAACCTTTTAAGTCGGCAACACGCTGTCGTACCGCCAACTGGAATGGAAAGGCTCTTAGCAGGTGCTTTAGGTGGGCGTGTTCAACCACGATATAGTACCTTTTAACCGCGGAAACGGTAGAAAGCACAACACGACCTGTCGACCCCCTTCCTTCTCTTTTTATCCTCACCTCTCCTTTCTTTCATTGCATCGACCACAAGCGAGAAACAAAATTTCCCCCCCGATTCTTTTTATGCTCGCAGCGTGTAATAAATAAATTTCTAAATACGTCTCGGGACAGAGACAATTGCGGTTTACCTCAAAGAGTCGGCGTTCCATTCGCCTTTGCTATGTTCATTGTAGCATTTAGCATTTTTAAGTATCACGTATGCACATACGTGTATCGTGTATCATTTTATAACGTACGTATTATATTTACTTCTTGAATACGTGCCAGCTTAAAAGCCGGAAACATTCCGCGAAAAGTCCAAGAGCGAATCATATCTGGCCGAAAGAAATTCACGAAAAAGTCAGTGCTTTAAATATTACAGCCCCTTTGCTCGAACGAGGGGCCGTCACGTTGGACCCTTCGCGTGCGCACGAGGCGTTCTATCCGCGATGCGCTACGCGCGGAAACCCCGTGGCTAGCCATAAAGAAAATCCGTGACGGGTCTAGCTTCCGGCTTTCCTCCAGAAATGTCCCGTCCTCTTTCGCCACCCCGTACGTCTTTCTCCAAAAAGTATCGCTTCTGGCACCGACCTGCTGCCGTGCCCAGCCCCCTTTGCATACTGAACGTATGTACGTCATCTCCTTCCGCACAGCGGGACGCGAGATACGCCCTTCGATCGGTTTGTCTTCGCTCTCTAACGGCAAAAATCCGCCCTCGGAATAGCCTCGAAAGACATATTCTAAATTTTAATATCGCGATCTACGGCGAGGCGAGCCTCTCCGCGAATCTCCCGCTTGAAGTTTCCTTTCATTTCGGAATTCATAAGAGACAGGCGAATCAGCTCTCGCATTTTTATGGACGTCAAGTTTTGTGGAGCGTCTCTTTAATAGAGCCTACCCGACAGTATTATTATTTTAAGGCACAAGTTGACCGGACCCCGAAGCGGCTGGACTGACAACGTCACGTTATGTGATCGAGGACGGTGCGATTAGTCAAAAGCACACATGTGGTGTCGCGCGCGTTAGCCTTTCGTAAATATTTAATGACACGTTCCCCGGCACTCCCGGCCAATCGGCCAACGAGAAGAACTGGTTCAGCTATGGCGCGGCAGATGAGATAATTATTGGCGATGATCGGTGCCTACTGCGGGACACGATGAATTTGCAATAATCGCTCAAATTGCTGTGTGGGATCAAGAAACCGCTGTGTGGAATCGGGAGGAAAAAACGGGTGGAACAACTGCACTTTGTGGGCTTAATTATACCGGTTTGATTGTCTGGAAATTACCACAATGTTGATTGAACTGCTATTCCGATCGATCAATGTCGCGGCCATAATAAAGAACCGTCGAATAACACCTTAATTTATCAAATAATTACAGAGATTCATATGAAAACTTTCTTGCCTGAGACACGACTGGTTTTTAGCGCTACAGCGCGATTTATTTATACCTTCCTGCCGTTATTACAAAGTAAGAACAATGAGGGAGAGAATAACGCTGCAGTATTTTCCACGATTTGATGAAGAGGACAATATATCGTTTTCGAAACGCGCGAGAGAGAGCAAGTTATTTTAACATTATTGAGTTTTATAATCTTCTTCATTTACCACTTGCAGACACGCATTCACCAACGAAATATGAAACGCCACGAATATATATGATTATATATGACATTATATAGGAATCCATTTGAAATTGAACGTACAAGCAGAACAAATTAATAACACGCATCGCTGTGAGGGTCTACGTATCAATATCCGCTGCAATCCAATTTTACTAATCCATTATTTGTCTGAAATTCAATTACCGATGATTCGCCCGGTTTGGAAAAAGCCAGAAATTCATCATCGACGGTGCAAAATCGAGTCGTAGCTCGACGTGCCTCTGTACCGTTGCATGCACGCGTGATCCCGAATCCGCCGTTTCCCTCGAAACTGCACCGAGCTAACACCGCGCGAGAACTTTCCTCCTTTTCGAGACTACTCGGCATGAGTTACAAGAAGAAAGGCGGGCGGGAGAACGGACGCGAATGGAACTGCCGCAACGACGGGAGAGTTTCTGCCGTAATATTCGAGATCATTTGAGATACTTTCAAAGGGTGGGCTCGTGTCCAGCAAGCGAAAGAGAGAAAGGGAGGGAGAAATAGTACAGACATCGCGTCCCGATCTTCATTCCCGTGAAGGAACCCTCGGCCGTACGCGACGGACACACGCGGCTCCTTCTCCGCGTCTACATATCCCATCTTTCGTAGAGGATGCACGCAGAGGTGGCTTCGCAAATCGATACACCGCGCTTCGCTCGCAAAATATCCGTTGGATATTTTTTACCCGGCAATACCCCATTATCGCTCCGCTCAATAAAATAATAATGCCGCGAGCTCTATTATCGTCGCGCTCGTGCCCCTAAAATAGGTATCTTCCGTACCTCGCGTATTTCAGTGCACGTCCCGTTATCTCGTGTCACTCAACTGAATTTATTTAATCAAAACTCTTGAATTGTTTCGCGCTACAACGGTCTCTTTTTTTTCATTGAGTTATATTATTTATGATAACAGGGTCAGGACTGTACAGTTTCTGTTTTTATACCGTATCTTACGTTTGTAGATTATCTTTGTAGAAATTCAATACCTTTGCAAAATGTATTGCTGGGAAATAAGAAAACTGTGTAACGTTGAGAATAATCAAACAATCGTGGGTAAGCGGCAATAAACGATTAATTAATATTCCAAGAACGAAGAAAAGAGGACTTAAAAATTGTGGTTTCACTTTGTCTGTACTTGCTTTATCCTTTAAGCTTCGCCCTTCTGAACCGCTGCCTCTTCGCCCGGCCTGTTGTTTCTCTTTTCGCGTTTGTCAGGGGCAATGACAGGATATTAAAGTAGGAACAACGCGTAGACTGCAGACTGTAAATATCCGGTGGTGCTCGGCTTGCCTGACGTACACAGTGAACAGGCGGATAAACCTGCGCCAGCAAAAGGATTCCCAGCCAGCCGGACATGGGCGGCGAGGAATCTCCGCTGTCCGTATGGAAATGCACCGCAGAGTTTATTGCACGCCGGCTATGAAGCGCCGGTCGAGATAATAGCGTTGATGAGGAAGATATAAATTACTTGATGCTGCGAATAAGCGACAAAGACGGCGTGCGGCCGTTTTCCTTCTCCTGCGTTGGCGTACACGCATTGCGCGAGTTACTCGGGCGACCGCTTGATTGATTCAATACGCTTGGCGATAAGAAGTACCGTTGTAGCAGTAATCGATGCAATAATTATTTTAATCAAATAAAATGCACAAGGCTCTGACGTGAAATCATGAATATGAAGTAATAAAGGATGTAAGAGCCAAGACGGGATGTTGGCGTCTAAATGATTTTCATCTTGAAATTTATCGCGAAAAATTTTCCTCGGCCAGAGTTTGAACCTGGACCTCTCTCTCTCTCTCTTTCTATAATTATTTCAATCCTTCCATGCGGCTTATTATTTTTGAAACTTTAATGTAGAGTCTATTAATGTACCCTTGAATGACAAGTACAAGAAATGCATTGGATTGTTCTCTTACAAACGTACACGGAAAAAACCGATGTTGTATCAACAAGATCAGGGTAATTGAAAGAAAATCGTTGAAACAACATCAATATTAATGAATGAAAAACATCAGATAGTTGTCTGAATAATCTGGATATTTAGTTCAATGCTTAAAATTACAATCCGTATGGCAAATACAATTGAATCAGTTATTTATGTTTGTGGCAGCCCGTGACGTCAACACCCGCAGAGAAAATTTCCGGATCCAATGTTATTGCACTTCAATGTATCAAAAATAGAATTGATATAGCGCCAATCATATTTATTATAGAGAAAGGAATATTTGAATCTTAAATGAAAAATTCTAAAATCTAGAATAAAATGATAGCGTGCGGAAAATTTATTCTAAACGCAAGAACAACGACAAGTTACTCTTGTCTCAATATAGTAACTCAATCTTTTTTAATTCGATAGAGGAGAGTAAGAATTATTGATTTTACTTATATATTGTCTTAGTTTTATACTAAATGAGGTTGTGAGAAATATAAATGCGCCAAGAATATTTTTTTGTCTCGGTAACAGAAAACTTTCCTGAAGGTGGACGTTTGATTCAAGCAACTTTGTTTTTCGATTCAACAGCATTTTCTTCCGCGTGGAAATAACATTTTATCGTCGGTTCGTCTTTAAGTGAAATAAAATGTGTGACGAATTTTCGATGTGAAAAATATTTCGAAAATTGGGTACTTCCATTTTATTATGTTCATTAAAAGTTTCACAGAGATCCTACATTCGGAGTAGCCGCAAAGTAACTTCTCGAAAATTTAGAGCCCCAATATAGAGAGACTGCGGGAGAATTTATGATTCACAATGATGAGAGAGGTAATATCGCGTGGCTATTCTTTATTGTAGCTAATAAAGAAGGTCTTAGAACGACCAAGGTTTATGCGGAGGTCACCTTTCCTTATTCGGGATTGAGTCATTTTTCTACCTCGGAAATCGACTCGCGGACAATCTAATTGTTGAAATCCTATACCGGAAGCGCGTAACTAAATCTTTCTAAATGAAATCTTGAAACGACGCAAAAACGAAAACTACTACACAATTCCGACATAATTAATTGTCTATTTTAGATTAAACGTTCAATTGTAATGCAAATAACAGAGATAGCGCGGTTAATTAAAGAACGAAATCTAAACTCCAGATGCGTTTATGGTGAAACGTGCTGAAACGGGAAAAGAGAGAAAAACCGTTTCTCCTAGGAAAATTTTGTTTCCCAACTTACGTATTAAGAAACTTCTTCCCCTCTCTGTAAAAATGCGGAAAATGTTGCAAAAGAGGTACTATATCCATACACTGTATCTAGTTTGCAAAAATCCGTCTCTAGACGAGCATATTCCGTTTGACAGCTACATCGAGCACGACGATTTTTCTACGCCGGCGAGCAAAACGCGTAACCGATGTCTGGTCGGAATAGTTGAAACCACATCGAGTGTGAAAATATTTGGAGCCGTAGAAAGGCTCTTTGACTTTGACCTGAATCGAGCATCTCTCGATTTTCAGCGTCTCGGAAGAAAACCTTGCTTGCCGCGACGGAGGAAAGGGGTAGGATGAATGGGATATGAGAAGACCGTAGGGAGAATAGAGAGAGGGAGCGAGGGAGAAGGAGAGGGGAAAAATACCGTAAGCGCTGTAGAGACTCCATCGGTAGTCTGGCTGGTGGATCCTCTCGTAAAAGTGAGCCCGGGAGAGTAATAAAAAGAGCGACAGATAAGCCGCTTCGTATTGCCTCTCGATCGATGGCGTGTTGCATTGACGTACGTGCCGAGCTCGCTCGCGCCGAACACTTCTCGGTGATAATCCACGAATTCCTTGCCAATACGTTTCCGTAATCTACGACTGAGAATACCCGCACGGTGGCCGCTTCGCCGTGGTAGACCGAGAGTTAACTCGGCGATTCTCTTTTTCCTCTCTCTTTCTTCCCCCCCCCCCCTTCCTCCGCAGCTTCCTCCAAATGATTGTGGGCAACGCGGAAGACCCGCCCCGCCTTTTCAAACCGAATTTACTTAAACTTCCACTCCGCGGATTAACTCATTTTTGCATAAACACCGTCCGTTTAAAGCATCTTTCAGCCGACGGTGTCCGGTGCGTTTGCGCCCAACTTTTTGCGACGCGGATGCAAAAGCCCACTCTCGTCGCGCATCTGCATCCACATCTACGCCGCCGACACGCTCGCGCGTCCGCGCTCGCGCTCACGCACTCGCGTCTCGGGACCAAGAAACGAAAAAGAGGGGAGAAGGGCGATTCGCACACACGTCCAACGAAGGAGTTCAACGACCTGCGGGAATGCCAGGGCACCGGCAGGCTATCGTTTTAAACCGTGTTCGGCAATCTCGTAAGACCCGCCGCCGCTGTATGTGGAGGCGCGTACTTTTGATAACGGCGACCCCACGGAAGGGATTACGGGAGATCGGCGGCGAGCTCTGCAAGCGGGAACTGGGTGCGCAAAACGGGCGTCGTTGAAACCGATGTGTAATTTCGACGACCTCGATGCCGCGGCAATTGGGGAAAAACACCCGCCCGCGCAAAGATCGCACTCGCGCGGCATCGAAATTCACGCCCTGCCAGAGTCCGGCGGCGGACGTTTAATCGGCAACGGTCGGTTCGTTGCGGATTGTACACGGCCCACATGCGGCACGCCCGTCCTCGACGTCGCCGCGCGATCGTCCGCGAAACCGATGCCGAAACCGCACCGTCGTAAATGCGGGAAGACGGAAAGTGCGAGCGCGGACAGAGATCGATTTTCCACGATTCCCCGGTGGTTTTCGCGGCGAATCGTAATTTGGGGATGAACCGGTTAAACGTGATTCTCTCGCCCTTTGTTCCTCGACGGTTTGCGAGCGGACTTTATCGCGCAAAATTTCAAAGACCCGAAACCGCTGTGAGCGTAGCGCATCCGCGCCGCCCCCGGAGTCCTCCTCCTCGTTTTCACGAGGATCAACGCTCCCGCGAAACAATCGGTGGTACAGAACAACGGCGTTAAGAGATCCCTGGTAATTAGCGTGTAGCGCGAACCCGCGGCCGATTAGGCCATTGTCGTTCTTCTTTATTTTCAACCCTCGCGATAAAAGAGCGCCCCGGAATACCGAGGAGAGAGAAGAGCCAGTGAAAGAGGTCGGCGGCTACGCATCCCCGAAATCAATATGGATACCTACACGTCTGCGATATACCCCGCACGTGCTCTCGCGCGTTTCGGGACCTTTCGCCGTGTCTATGGGGTGGTCAACGTGTCAGGGATGGAGAGGCACCCTTCTCCGTGACAAACTGCCCCATACGTCGTGATCCGCGAAACGAAAGCGACGCTTCTACGTCATTGACCACCGTGACAAACTTGTATATACACGTGTATGTCGTTCCATTATTTAACCCCCGGCCTCGCTAATGCGCGACGACGAAATTATTCCGTGTGTAACGACGCGAGAAGAAACACATATCTTGCAACGTTAGACATTTACCAATCTCCGGCAAACGCACTCGAATGATTGAATCGGTGCAGGTATCGATATTCGAATCGCCACGGAATTTAAAGAGGAGGACGCGATCTTAATGAATCGTAATTCGAGCAATTGACCTGGAACGCTTTAAAGAGAATGTACCTGCGTTAAATTCAGTTTACATTAAATTCTACCGTCGTTCACTTTTGCAGAAATAATTCCCGATTGTTTGCTGTCACAGGCACTTTCGGATGCATACCTCAAGATCGTATTTCTTTGACACGACTGCCTTTGTCATAGCTTTAATAACTTAGCAAGCCGGAAACCCGAGAAAAAGAAACCGATGGTATGCCAATACATCATGCCGCTGTAGAATGCGTTTATTGGATTTTTTTCCGATTAAATTACATTCCACGATGGCTCGTCGATTTGATTTTGAATTTTAATAGCGCGGCCGCGATTTCTTTGGACCTCATCTTATACACTATCGCAAACTTGAGCAATTTAATAACTAGTGCAATATTTAAAAAATTAATAATTATAAAGATTGTATTAAAGTAAAATAAAAGTAATATATAAAGACATTGATAATTAGTTAATGCAAAGAATAGCGATTTCTTTGGGCCTCATCTTATACGCTGTCGCAAACTTGAGCAATTTGATATAACTAGTGCAATATTTAAAAAATTAATAATTGTATTGAAATAAAATAAAAATAATATATAAAGAGATCGACAATTAGTTAATGCAAAGAATAGCGATTTCTTTGGGCCTCATCTTATACACTGTCGGAAACTTGAGCAATTTGATAACTAGTGCAATATTTAAAAAAATTAATAATTATAAAGATTGTGTCAAATTAAAATAAATGTAATATATAAAGACCCTGGTGTGGCGATCGTGGCGCAGAGGATTGCCCGCTGGTCTGGTAATCCGAAGACCCCGGGTTCAAAACCGAACAAAACATTGTTGGTTTTCGTTCGATCGCCACATAGTGAAACAGATATAGAGAGAGGCGTTATAAAAACGCCTTGTAACCCTAAGGGGTATTAAATCAGTCCTACGGAATGTTTCCGTAACTTTGTCTTTAATAACTGTAATATTTCCCTGATCTCCTCAATTGTTTATTCGAAAATTCCACCCCACATGGAATCAAATTTTTTTTATAAAGACCCTGGCTGAGGTAACATTTTTCGCAATAAATTTAGAACATGAAATATTTTGACACTAACATTCTGTCGCGGCTCTTAGTCCTTTATTCCTTCAAATTTGTGCTCATCACAATTGAGCCATACGAATTTTATTAATTTATTAATACATAAAGAGATGGACAATTAGTTAATGCAAAGAATAGCGCGTATTTATATAGCGTATAGCGTTTACACTGATAAATGTAACGCGACATAAAGAAACGTGTGCAAATTGATAACATGTTTTCACAAGAATATTATACAGCGTTTCAATTTGTAACGACAATACGTCTGATGAAAAAATAATAGCTATTTCGAAATTGCGTAACTTCCAAAGAGCTATTTCAGATGAAATGATTTTTCGGTACGATGTATTTCCGTTAACCGACCGTATTGGTACAATGTACCCCAGCTGGATATCCGGCGAAAAAATTCGGACCACTGTTTGACACCTCGTGAAAGCATCTCATGTAATTGGCAATTAAAGCAGATGGCTTTGACAACCTATCCACTCCGCGACACTTGAAATTCGTACGTGCTAAAGAGAACGACGAAATTATCCGCGCGAACAGTTCTAACTTCGTCAAATAAATTTCCGTTCATTCGCACTGCCATTTTTTTTTGTTAAACCCCCGCGAGAGAAATACCATTCAATGATTTTGTTTCAATTTAAATTTCGGGGTAAAGGCTTCGAGAGCCCCTTTGAGCGGTTTCCGCTGTAAATTTTCGTTTTGCTACAGAAAAATGTTCTTTGAGCAGAAAAATGTAATACGATAAAAACTACGGGCAATTTTGTCAATAGATGTTTTCGGTCTACTGCTGTTTCAGACACATCCAAAGTTCAAACCAATTATCACGACAATGTGATTTCCTTTTTACTAACGAAAGAGCTTCCATTATTACAATATTTATTTAAAAGAATTTTTGTTAATCAATTACAAACATAAACACCATGTAGGACCTGGCGCAGGTGGAGGCAGCCAATTCAATTACTATGTGAATCCATATACCGTATTTTTTCCAACCTGTCCTACGCCCCGTTACTTCCGAACATAGAACGCATGTTTCTCGTTAGGTAGAATCGTTATAGTCAGTGAGTTTACGTGTTATAAAATCGCTGAACGATTTAATAAATTATTTTAAATGCTATACCTAGCATTCAGCACTAATACAGTATATGGAAAAAATACGGTAAATGGATTCACATACGTGTAGTAATTTAATTGGAAGTAAAACTTCTTGTTGATCCAACTGGAATATACACGAGTTCGGTTACTTGATAAGAGCCTGATACTTGGGTCGAAACGTCGTACGAAATGTAACATTCAACTAAATATATTGCCAGTTGGATCAATAAGAAGCTTTATTTCTATTTTATTCATCACTGGTGACTTTAAGTATACTCCTCTGCTGGTTAATTTAATTGGCTGCCTCCACCTGTGCCAGGTCCTAAATGGCGTTTATGTTTGTAATTGATTTATATCTTAAAAAGGACCGAGTTAAAATTTCGTTATAGTTTTCGTTGAATTCGGTATAAAGAGGGAAATCCGTGATGACTGGTCGCAAATAAAATTGTCGTATCTTACGTGTTGTTAACGATTGTAGCGCAAAACGTGGAAACGCCGACACCCTGTCTGACAACGGTAGGCGACCGGCGAAGCGTCTCTTAACCAGCCGAGCGTGATTTTCGCCTCATTTACGGCGACCGTATAAATATAAATATTGCAGGGGTGAGACGAGATATACGCGCATTTACGGCGTGTTACACTAAACGCTTCTTTGAAAGTCTGATCTTCCACGATGGAGTATAACAATAGGGACGATTTGCGAAAGTGCGCATTGAGTGGGAACGATCACGCTGAACACGGGGTAGGCAAGTGATTCGTCCAATTTACGACTCATTACTTTGAAGATTACCCGTGTCCTCCGATTTCGTTATCGCGAATCTACAACTTTATTTATAAGCGAGAAAAAAGATCAAATCGATTGTCATACAAAAGACCACACTGAAAAAAATTTCTGGTTGAATATGGACGAATCAGATAATTCCTTTAGGATTTACCAGAATTCCTGTAATCCTACAGAAATTCTGGTAAATCCTAAAGGAATTATCTGATTCGTCCATATTCAACCAGAAATTTTTTTCAGTGCACAAACGAATTTTTTATAGATAAAATAAGTTGGAGAGCCAATGTTATTCCGCTCTTTGCCAAAAGTGCATCGTAAAAATACCAGATTGGTTCTTCGTCTGCAATAATTTTTACAGGAAAGGATTTACATTAAACGATTAATAGAGGAAACCTCTCTATTATGAGATAGAGGCTTCTAATATGAGATAGGAGGTTCTTAACGTCCGAATTTAATCACAAATCTTTTGTTGCAACGATTACACAATCTAACAATGAATTTTCCACTGAACAGATTTCGCTCCAAGGATAAGAAACTCACGGTGGAATCAACTGCTGATGCCTGTTAATTTAACAGAAACCCCGCTGTCACATATTAGGTTCCTATCTCATAATAGGGGACCTTCCTCTATTAATATTAAAACATTTCAAACTGTCTCTTCGTGTAAGACTTTTCCTCTCACAACACATATCCTTTCCAAGACTGTGTGGCTGATGCATTAAAGCCCTAATTAGCAGAAGACATAATATGCTTAGATATCAGAATTTCCTCGCAACAATCTACTCATTAGTCTACATCGGCTAACGAGCAATTACAGCAAAGAGCGTGTCAACGTATCAGCTTTTATCTTTTTTTCAAATTTTTATAAAATTAAAATTCGATCATGCCGATACCTCACGGTAGCTTACATCTCCGTCATTTGGGTATTGAAGGTTGGAAAAGAGTCGCGCGAGAAAAACGGAGAGTTCAATAATATTACTACATGCCTCAGTGGTCGAATTGGTGAGACACCCAGAGCGTAGGGAAGTCCAGCCGCGACTTTGTCGCTAGTTACTTTGTGCTATGTGTTCATGCCATTTTAATACGTTATGTTTCATGCTGCATTTTTTTACGTATGTTAAAACAAAACGCATGTGAGACAAAGCGCAAAGGATGCCAAAAGGATAACATAAAAATAACGCAAAATCTGGAAAAAACAAGGCGCAAACAAACGCCAGAAATAACGTCAAAATGTCACATCCTCTACTAATGAAGTAGTATCACGGGGAAAATAGCAACGCGTTCTTATACACGCGGCGGGCTACTCGACACGTACGCCCGCGCACACATGTATACTTACGGAGATTAAGTAGGAACTTCCTGGCACGAGTTATTCCCGCTCGTAGGCAAACATATTCAACTCCGACGAAACTCAAAGCCGAAATTCTGCTGATCCGTTCAGGTACGAGAGTCATTACTAGATTTACAGTAATAGCGCAGCTTAGAGTAACAATCCCCACCCTAACATGAGAACCGTTTTGATTCCTTTGCCATATGGCACTCATCTGTTCGGGCTAATTACGAAATGTATTTGCCGTTGATTGCAATTGATGTCAAGCATTAAAACGAACGGAATAAGCCCCGGTGTCAATGGGCGTCATCAGGCACGCGTCGTTATTTACGATATTACATTATACGGCAGAGGCGCCCGTAAAACGCAACAAATCGTGATAACGGTTTCTTAAAGTAATGTCTAAATAAATATGAGACCGAGCGGGCGAGGATCTATACAGGATTACGCTCATCTCGCTGTGCACATCTTTCGCAACGATTTGAATATAAAACTGGCGAATTTATCATGCATGCAAAACGGGAAAACAAACAGGGCGAAAATGGGACCGCTGGTATATGCCGCGGCATTATCCTAGGATCTTATTGCTTCTTATTATGCGAGGAGGCGCGCTAGAATAATTCGTCTTGTCGCGCATTACCGGAAGGAGCGGGTTTGCCGTCCCACGAAAAACAATGTCACCTCGCAGGCATAATTTGTCACTTCTCGTATATAATAATCATATTCCCGCAGGGAGAGGGGGGGGGGAGAAAGGGGGTGCTAAGTTAGAAATAGTTTTCAGTACGCGACAGAATCAGGGGAGAGAGCACTTACCCGGAGTATCTCCAATTGGGAGCGCACAAATTCCGCGCGGCTGGCAATGTCGGGAACCGCCACAGGAAACGAACCCATGTACTGCGACAGAAAGAACTCCGTGTTAGAAGCGACGCATGAGGAAAGTTTTCTCTCGGCTGTAGCTTGTCCGCTTTCGAAAAACTTTGGAGATGTTAAATAAGGGCGGCTGCTAACCGACGAGAAGAATTTCACTTTTCTTCCCCGGCGACACAAACGAAGCCAAAAATTCTTGCCGAGAAACGTACATTTTCCTGCCTGCATGTATTCAAATATTCTCACGAATAGGCTTTGTGCTATTCTCACGTGCTTAGCAGATATATATATTTTTTCCACGCTTTCTCCAGTGCGTTTATTATTATCCTCGGCGAGAAATAATTTATCAGCCCGTCGACGCAACCGTGCGTCGAGGGGTCGCAAACCCAACCCGGCGGGTGGCCGCCAGACAACGACGTCACACATAGCGGGTAAACTATACCGCCACGCACACGCCGTTGGAAAACAATAAAGGCAGACCTGGCCTACGACAAGAATTTAATTTCCTTTTTCCGTTTCGAGGACATCCGTACACCGGAACGCAACTGCCCCCTTTCCCGCCCCCGTCTTCCGCCCAGACCCCGCCATTTCCTTTCAATAGTCAATTTGGCTGGCGATCATCCCTGCCCTCACGCGCCCGAGACGAAATTTGGGAAATTTCGTTTCTACCCTCGATCGAGAGGCAACTGCTTCGCTCTCGGCTCAAAGGGAGGCCACCCGACGAAGGTCTCCTAGAAAATTTTTATCGATTTCACGTTCCCTCTGCATATTATCGGCGCCGTGGGGAGCGTATGGCGACGCGAACGCGATTTGGAAATATATTATATCTGATCGATCGCAGCGATTTGACCGCTACGAATTTGTGGCCCGTTCGTTTTCGCAACGATGTCTTGCGCTGGTACGAAAAAAAACAACAACAAAGAAACAAAACTGAAAAAATATCCTTCATAAATAAGTTGGAAAGACTCGTATTTCCGGTATGGGAATATCTCTCGCTTGGTCAAACGTGTCGCGCGCCGATTATATGGTCGATAAAAATAGCGACCCTCCAAACACGACGATAAATAAAAATACCAGGGGTTGGGTTCTAGGGACGTAATAAATAACGATACCTAACGCAATTATGTGCTCACAGTGCGCGTACACATATTTCTTTCTCATAAACCACAGCAAGAATACCCAGAGCTCTAGAGATATTTGCGAATAGCGGAAGATAGATTAACTTAATAAAGTTTCACGTATGAATTAATGCGTAATAGCGGGGAAATTCGGCAAGGAAAATTACGAATTAAAGTATAGCAGAATACGGCGCGTCTGATTTACGATTCCGCCGCGGTTGCCGCGCTGGCGAATTTTTCCTAGCCTGGCAGTATTTTGATCGGTAGGTTCGTACCGCAATATAATCCGGGTTTTAATCCTCCCGGATGATTCTCATTGTTGTGTTTCATCGAACTTGTCTCTGGGAGGATCTCCTCCCGGAATCGCTGGGATTTTCCTGAATTATTATGCCACTGCGCAGAAGGGCTGGAATACTCACCGAGAGAGAATTCCATAGGGGATGGATGTTTTATAAAAATATTGGGGTGGAATAGCTCTTATTATTATGAATACAAAACGTGAAATTACCTCCTCTTCCTAATTATTCATAGGCCAGTATTGGAAAACACACACTCAGATTTCTGTTACTGAGACAAAAAATACCCTTGACGCATTTATATTTCTCACACAACCTCATTTAGTATAAAAATAAGATGATATCAAAATAAAATCAATAATTCTTATTCTCCTCGAATTAAACAAGATTGACTTACTATATTGCGACAAGAGTAACTTGTCGCGTTTAGAATAAATTTTCCCTCCATCTTGCAACGCAAAGTTGGCACCGCGATATTCGACAAAAGACTATCATTTTATTCTAGATTTTAGAATTTTTTATTTGAGATTAAAATATTCCTTTCTCTATAATAAATACGATTGGCGCTATATCGATCCTATTATATGATACATTCAAGTGTAATAATATTGGATCCGGAAATTTTTTCTCTGGGTGCAAGGATACAAAATACAATTTTAATATATTCGAAAGAAATGGCCCTGTTTCATGAATATATCCGAATTATTTTCTACTATAAGATTGTGTTATTAAAACAAAATGAATTTTAATAATAACGTTATATTAATTAATAATGTTACATAATAATATTTCAACAATGTTACAATTGTTGCAAATATTATGACTCGAGAGAAAAGTTACATGTAAATTTACATTTAAAAAATTTCGTTTTTAGAAATTCCAAATTAATAAAATCCTTTTTATCGCAATGCACTTTTCCACATACACGTACATCAACGCGAGTTACCTTATGTACGTCTACAATTTCTTTTATCATCGTCTAGTTTTATGATAAAAACCGATTCCGCCGCACCGCGCCGCGCAAACAGCTCGCTGTACCGCAATTACCGCATTTCCACCGGCGCGAGCAATCGGCCGTGCTAATATCTCGCAGGCATTAAAACGAGCGTTAAAACGAACCGATTGAACGATCACGACAATCGAAGAATGTAAAAGCCCGTTTTCTCCACGACGCTCGCCGCCGCACATGGTGCTGCCGCCAGCGAGGAATCGTTACGATTATTACGGCACTATAAATCCACGATATATTTCACGGTGGCGAAACACACTGGTTATTTTATTCGATCGCTTATATCCCACCCGAGCCACGCGATTCTCTCGTTCACGTCGCGCGTAAGAATCAGCCAAATGACGCAACGACACAATCGTTCATCCTGCGGCACCTGTTCTAATATATAAACTGAGATTGTTTTCCTAACGTTAGACTAATTAATTCATAATTGACCAACAAATGCGTGTGCGCGTAAGCTCCGTCTTCATTTTAAATTGAAATTTCCAACGGCGTTTC
>NW_011967217.1:1193228-1202554 GCF_000949405.1 Vollenhovia emeryi | reverse complement strand
TTCTGCCCCGATTTTCATAATTATTGTCAATTATTGCTCCTTCCAATTATTCCTCGCGTATCCTTGCTTTCTCTTCCTTGCAAAACACACACACACACGTCATTACACGACAAATGACGTAATGACACAATCGTTCATACTGCGGCACCTGTTCTAATAAATAAACCGAGATTATTTTCCTAACATTAGACTAATTGATAATTGACGAACAAATGCATGTGCGCGTAAGCTCCGTCTTCATTTTAAATTGAAATTGCCAAAGCATTTCTTCTGCTCCGATTTTCTTAATTATTGTCAATTATTGTTCCTTCCAATTATTCCTCGCGTATCCTTGCTTTAATTCTTGCTTTCTGTTTCTTGCAAAACACACACACACACACACACATACGTCATTACACGATGTCTCATACGCCACCGGTAGAAGGCCGGACGGAAATAATCGCAACTCTTCCCGTCTCTCATCATTTACCGGCGAAATTGCGGCATACGTGCGGACTAACGAGCTTGTTGACAGAATTTTCGTCGCTATAGCATCATAGAGTACCCAATTTCGTCCGGATCCCGAGAACACTCTCATTGAAGAATCGCGGCTGCTCTACTTTCGTTTGGTCGCACGAAAACTGGCGTAATTCGTTCTTCTGCCGGGCAACGAAAATCATCATTGTACCTTTATTCATATTTAAACACGCACATTTTGCACATTTATATTTTTGTTTCACCACGTTGTTAGTCTTTATAAATATATTTTACTATTTTACTTCAGTTTCATTTTTTTTTCGGTTAGAAAAACTGGTCTATTCGTGCTTTTTCTACTTTAAATAAATATATTTCATCAGCAGAGCATCTATAATGGAACAGATGGAAAGTGTATTAAAGCACGTTGAGTAAATATGTTATGCCCTCCTTCCAACTCTTTCGACGGAAGCTGCGAAATTGCCACTGCAACCTTTTTGCGCGCACATTTCTTGCGAACAGGTCACCCATGTTCAACGGTAAATCCGTTTATATGGGTATCTTGCATATGGCAAAGATCACTTTCACCGATCGTTGAATTTCGCGAAATTATGCGGAAGTCGAGAGGTTCGACTAACCATCGCGTGCCTGAGGCCAGAAACGTATCGTGTCACTGTCGTGTTCACTGTCGCTCTCGTGCGATCTGACTCGAATACCTTCACGCCCCGGAGATGTCGAATTGCGGGCGATTCTCGAGAAGAAGTCTATCGATTATACAACTACCTGTCGAGACAAGTGTCTGAGAACGATGTAAGGCGAAATCGGCTTTTACTATAAAAATAGTTTTGCAATTGATTGAGATTTTTGCTATCTTTAGGGGGAAAAAAAATAAATCTTTGGAAGCTCTTACACAAGTGATTTTCTACAATTAGATCTCGAGAGCTTCAGAGAAAGAGAGACTAGATTTCGAGAAATTTTTTTGCAATTAGATTCCATCGAGTGTTTACAGGCGCGCTAATCGCAAGCGATACGCTCTTATCCGGTATCGATATTAAACAACTTTGCGTCTCTGTTTGAAAGCTTCGCGTGCTCTGATTAGATTCGAGCTTATCCCACCGGAAGGGACCGAGGTGAGATGTCAGTTTCTGGCGATAATGGGGTATTCGTTACGTTATCGCGAACGAAATTGCATCCGCGCGCAAGTCTGCATAGTTCGTCGCGCTTACCAAGCGTAGTCACGTTGTAACTGTTGACATTTTCGTGCGCTCCGTCACGAGAGTCGTGACGGAGAATACCGACGCAGGATAGAAAGGACGTTGCGTAAAACGTGCGCAGCATTTAAATGATTCGGAGTGCCATCGCGGAATGGGAATCGAATCATCGCGCGTAAGGGTCGACGGTATCGGAAATCGATGACTCCCGATTAGAGCTCGTCCCGATAATTAGATCGGGCTATTTTAGAAAGGGCATGCCAAATCTTTAACCCCGGGCGATATCTCTCAAAATAATTCCAAGTGTTCGAACCTGCGAAGCTCCGACAGTCGCCGAAAGTTTATCGACTATCCGTTTTTAGAGACTATAATTCTAAAACTGTCTCCCTTTACATGTAACGTTATTATTGCAAAAGCAGAAGCGACCGCGCGCAACCTCGAAAATTAGGAGAACGATTAACCCTTTGAAGCATAGTGGTAACCCACGTTACCGCCTCGACTTCCTTACTTTTTCGCCGTTTAATTTCTAGTTAACGCACTTAGGTCGGGGTTTTGCATTTTCTTGGTATCTTAGCAATAACAGAATATAAATAATTAGAAAAAAGTAAAGTAAAGTGTGCAAATTAGAAATTTGCACACTTTACTTTACTTTTTTTCTAATTAGAAATTTGCACATTGCTTCCATTGTTATGGCTTTCTCATAGAGGAAGCTTTAAGAGCGAAATAAGAATAATTTGAATACTTTCAAGAAACATCGTAGTAAAGTTAGATTTCTTTCTTAAAGCTTCCTCTATGAGGAAGCAAAAAGAGTTGAGTAGTCTTCAATATTTAAAAATTGTATTGTAAAAGTTTGATAAATAAACATATATGAAAAAACAGTAATTTTTTCGGGAAAATTCATTATTGACTACGTTTCTAAGATTCTTTCTTGAAAACTTTGTGAGAAATATAGATGCGTCAAGAATATTTTCTGGGTACAGAAAACTGAGTGTGTGTTTTCCAACACTGACCTGTGAATAATTAGGAAAAAAAGATAAAATCCTTTCTGCGGGTGTGTGTACAGAATAACGTCAACGCCGTTGCTACTAATAATTTCCGACAATCGGACTCTCTTTACAAAGTGCGGTCGCCGCGCCAGCTGATCTCTTTGGGCCGACGAAGAAATTGGAGTCAAGCAGATCGGTAAATCCCAGAGATTTTTAACAATAGCGTAAAACGCAGAACAGAAAGAACCGAACATTTGTTACTCGAGTGGGCGAACGCGCCGCTATCCGGCTTTTACCATCGGCTGTGCACGTCGAGAAGTTTCAAATTACGTCAGCATTGTACTCGTACAATGCGCTGTCAGTGTATCGAGTGTATGGCGGGAACAATCGCGCGTACCTCGCGGACGATTTAAAACGCAATCTACGATAACTACGCCGGCCACCGCGAGATTAGTAAATTCGCTGAATGCAAATTAATCTCGGCCGAGTTTATCGAACGGAAACGGTGGATACTTGGGATGCTGATGGAGTACACTGATAAAGTGCCTCGATGGCGCAAGACTGTTTCACAAACGAAAACGTTTTTACTTTATCGCGATCGAGATTGCCTTTCCGTGTTTCGCGTTTTAATAGGATTGACGCGCGTTGGATGGCGGAAAAAAAAAGAGAGGCGAAATAAGAACACTTCAAAGCGGAATGAAAACATAATGGTGCGTGTCAGTCGGGGGGAGCGCGGGGCGCGGAAAAATTTGGCGCGCGAATAGACGCGCGGGATGTTGTCGACACTCGATTATTTATTCACCTGCGAACGTGCCAATCAAGTGAAATTTCAATTTCCGCGAAATTCAAGCGCTTTCGAATTAATAAATCGCGTTATATCGCGATGGCGCGCTATTTCCACTGTATGATACTTGAGCGCGCGGCCGTTCATTAAATTAACAAATATTGTGTATCCGCCTCCCGACGCAGCCATCGCGGACACGCGCGACACGCTGACGCGTTCGAGGCCGGGGATGCATCAATTCGCCTCGGGATCCGCGCCGCTCGCCTTACGAAGCCGCGGCGATCTTTCTTCCGCACGGATGTAACGTACCGCCAGTTGTTTCCAACTTCTTAGCGGTTGTTCGAGTCGCGGGGTGTGTGCGAGATTGTTCCGCGCGCAACGCAGCGCGAGTTCGTAAACAGAGAAACGCGGCGAGATACGAGGGTGGTAGGATTTATATCCGCTCGCTTCCTCGAGGAGGGTGAGACCGCGGGAAGGAGAGACGCGGGAGGGAAGATTCCTCGCGGCATGCGCACGCTCGCACCCCCGGCTCGCAGCGGAAACCGAACGAGGCGAGATGAAACGGGAACGGGACGGGACGAGACGAGACGAGACGGATGCGTACGATGCACACGCGCGCGAGATTCCGTGCGAAATGCGCGAGCACGCGGCCCGCGTGCGTGTCACGGGCGTTGCGCCCAGCCGCCCATCGGGAAAGGGAAGAAAAGGAACGAGAGGAAGAGAGAGTCGTACATGAAAATTACATACCCCGTCTGACTTGCGCTTAAAAGGCCTCTCGGACGAATAACTGTAGTCAGCTAAAAGCCTCTCATACGTCAATGCCACATTTACGAGATTTCGTGGCCTACGCGGCGGGCAGTGATACCTTTCCACGATCTCCCGGTATCCACGCGCGCTTTGTTGTCGCACGGCTGTCTTAAGCCCGGTTTACAATGAGACAGAAGTCAGTAGTCGGAGGACTTAAGCGAGTTATAAGCCTGTCATAAGATACTCACAAATCGGAACGCGGTAATCATAAGAAGATTGCCGAGATCCAATCCTTCTGACTAATACGTAGCTTATGATTGACCGCTCAGAGCCAATCATATGCCCACCATTTTTATCGGGAGCGTCAAAACACCCCAAGACATTGGGGCTATGGTTATATTCCGAGATATTTATATGAGAAAAATTTTTACTTGCCGACAATTTGTAGTATATGCGTGTAAGTATATTATAATCTTTTAAATAAAATTTTTCCATAAAGAAACATTTCGGAACATAACCTTGATCCTAGGTATTTTTTAAGTGTTGTTCAACAAAACGGTGTTTAACCAAACTCGTTTAACGATGGAAATCGCTGCATCCAACGAGAATATTAACGATTTGGAACTCGTCGAGCTTGTTGAGGCAAACGATTGCCTATAAATTTCCTCGTCTCTGATTGGCTAGATTATAGTGACCTGTGTCTCATTGTGGATCAACATTTTTCTTTATCAATATATGTATTATATCGCCAGTGAATAATAAACCGAAATGGAGAATTAATTTGACCTAACTGGCCACTTTATTAAATTTCAATTAGCACGACGTTTCGGCCATGGATTTTGGCCCTTTTCTAGTGCCTAGTGTAATCTACAATCATAAATCCATTACATTAATGTACAGTTCTCATTTAGAAGAACCAAGGGCCATAAGATAACATAAGACACGTACCATAATAACATAAGAAACGTAAGTCTATTGTTTTTTGGAAAACCTGTTAAAACCCACGTTCAAATGCGTTAATTAAATTGTTCAAAGATTTATGACGTGCCACGACACAGTTTAGTAACAAACGATGTACACACATATAAATTGTTTTAATATTATGACTTAGGTAAGAATTTTCACTTGTTAATCTGTTAATCTGTTGTTATCACTTGTTAATCACTTGTTAATCTGTTCTTGGTTCTTCTAAATGAGAACTGTACACTAATGTAATGGATTTATGATTGTAGATTACTCTATGCACTAGAAAAGGGCCAAAATCCATGGCCGAAACGTCGTGCTAATTGAAATTTAATAAAGTGGCCAGTCAGGTCAAATTAATTCTCCATTTCGATTTTTCTTTATGATTTCCGACTACTGACTTCTGTCTCGTTGTAGACCGGGCTTTACAGACAATACGATCGAATTAGGACAGACACGTGTAGACGTGTAGACGGATCGTTCTCTCGCTGCGATAGTTATCAAATTAACCGGCTCCTTCATTTTCTCGTTATTAGCACAATATCAACGCGATCGTTATTCCCCCGCAATGATCAACCTAATTATATCGTAGCGCGTCTTAACTACGGGTTAATGAATCGTGATAAAATTCACCTTAGCTGCGACGGATCTCTGTGAGAACGTTTCTGCCATAATAAGTACACATCACTTCCCATCTGGTCGGCACACCGGTTGCGTTTTCTCAGGAATACATTGGACACGTTTCGGGATAAAACTTAAAATGAGCTATGTACAATACACGTACACACATGCACACGCACACACACACACACAGACTTGTTTTTCGGTTCACGTGAAAAAAACACTGCGATGCATTTTTCACTGCACTCTCGTTTTACACCGTGCGAACTCGACCAAGAGGTTTCACCATCGCGTTACTTTTGCCGACACTTAAAAAAAAAACATGTATCGCGATGCATCCAGCTGCATTCCCGATGTAATCCTTTTCAAGTTTAGGCTAATAGCTTTAATTTCACCGTTGAAAAATCGATAGCACTTTTGAAGGACTTTCAACGCTGACTTCGCATAATTTCGTAATAAATAAAGTGAATGCGATCGTCGATTTGAATATGTTAAATTTACGAGGTTAAACGTCTCAGTTGCATTTAAATGAGGTATCTCTCGTTGATTGAAAAAGAAAAGAGGACTGGTCGACCTTTGCGTTCATATGTGATAGTCGATATGAACATTTGCAACTGGAATTCCAACTGGTTTGTATCGTCAGACAGCTCGGATCGCAAATACAAATATGCGCATAGGAGCGAAAGAATTAATTAGCATTATGCGCCGAAATATACGTTTAATTAATATTTACATCGCGCACGCAAATAATAACAGATTCAATTAAGCGGTTGACAGCCAATTAATTATTAATTTATCGTTTATTTAAAACCGAGGATCAACTCGAGAAAAGGGGACAGGAAAAGAACAAAGTACAATTATCTAATTAAGCTATTCTCCAATATTTTCAAAGAGAAATTTTATGGAATATCGAAAAAATTCACGGTCCAATTTTTGAGAAACGTTCGAGAGAACTTTATTCGGAAACTATTGAGAAGGTACAATATATCGGGTGTTGGCAAGTGATATCCTTTCCAATCTCGAAGATAAATTAATTAACCTAGGGTCGGTTGTTCCAACCTCTCGGCAAGTTAACTAACAGTTAAATCACACGCGTGTCTTTGCTCTTCCTTCAAATTAGACAGAGATAGACATGTAATTTAACTATTAGTTAACTCGCCAAGAGGTTGGAAAAACCAGTCCTCAGGCAGAGTAGCTGAAACCTGCAATCGGTTAATTAAAGCTCTCAGATATTACTTCGCTAGTAAAAGTTACTTCGATTTATATCGGGTTCCTCGTGAGAACGACTGCCACTTTATTCGAATACTACGTCCTCGTACGCCGTCACGCACGTCACGCACATCTTTTTCACCTCGATTGTCAAAACGAGTCGCATTCAAAAGGTCACTCCACGTACGGAATTGCGCGCGACACAATTTTCAGAGAAAAAAAAACTGAAAAAGAAATACGTGCAGCAGACACTATCATTCATCGGACGCTGGCGATATTCAAGGTCGAGAGATCAATCCTTTTAAAATCACGATTCAATCTGTAACAATCGTCGCGAGTATCTGGGCCAGCTACCGATAAATCACCGCCGGCGCATGCAACTGAAATGTGAAATCTCTTTCACCGCGATTGGATGGCCGGCCCGTTTGTTTGACAATATCGACGGGATCAAATTCGGCGGAAAAACGCGCGACTCCCTAATACGCGCGATCGCGACGTTACCGTCAGCGTTGAAAGATAAAATAACAACAATTATTAGGCGGCGTAAAAAATTGAGGGGCGCGCGCGAGTTGCCCGATCGACCGTGCACTGGATCCTATCGCCAGGGGGTCGATTCTGTATCTTGAGCTAACGGCACACGATACTATTTTTCCTAGCGGATTGCTTGCGAGAGCCAGTCAGGATGCAGAGTTTCAGATCGGGTGACTAAATCCCGATTGGCTCTCGTAAGCAATCCAGTAGGAAAAATAGTATCGTGCGCCGTTGGCTTTAAGCTACAGTAAAAATGCTTAAAAGCGAGTAGCTCCGTCTCTTTCCAACCGTCCTCTCAGAAAGGGACAAAACCGCCTCACTTTTAGCATTTTCACATTATTGTAGGACACAGCATTGACCCCCAGGTCGGCCACGTGACGCACTCGCAGGCTGTCATCGTAGAAATACGTGTACCCGACGAAATCACATGGTCCGATCGCCGTGGAGGCAGATCATCGTTCGGAACGCGAGGAGGCCGGAGTACCGGTGAACGCGCGACGAAAGACTGGCCCGCGGGACCCGCTAAGAGGGGCCCTTTACCGCGCCGGGGCCCCGATGATACGGCGGACGGACGGCGCGGTCGCTAATGGCCAATGGCGCACGGATAAGAGGAAAGGACGTGGAGTCCTAGGAAGGACCCCGCGTTGTGGAAAAGGAGGAACTGCCCGACTGGTTGTGACGAGTCGGAGGAGCCGGGGGAGAGTAACGAACGGAAGAAAGAAAGAAAGAAAGAAAGAGAAAGGGAGAAAATGAGAGAGGGGGTGGAGGTGAGTTCGGCAAAGGCCGGTCGAGCACCTGGGCGACATTACCTCTTCGAGTCTTCCGACAGCACCTCGAAGACGTACCTCCGTATCCTGACTGGCGTTCGCGCGATTTGCGAGCCGCGGCGGCGCGTCCGAATGCAGCGCGTCAAAATTTTGCTACCGCGACTCTTTTTAATTCGCTATCGCACGCCTGTAATTATTCCGCTTACCGGCCACAATTAAACGTTGCTACGAACGAACGAGTTCGCTGCCCGGTCCTTTTTACATTAATATTTACGTAAGACACCAGCGTGACTGTATTCACTCTCTGTTGTTTAAATAATATTGTTTCAAGGTGGCTATTTCGTAAAATCATTTATGTTAGAATTGTTTCAAACTTCTACAGTTTATTCTTTACATTAACACGTGCAAAATAAGATTAGTTAAATTAAAATTGACCGTCTCAAAGTTCTAAAAAAAAATGTCCAAGTTTGCTACGTTACGCGAAATATTACGCGTAAAACACGTTAAAAATATTATTACACGTGAAATATCATTTACGCATATTATTCTGTGTCAAAATATTAATATTTGCGTTTGCAAACGCAAATGATAGCACATTATATTTTTTTAAGCTTGACGGTGAGTGAGATTCGTATGAGAAACAAATATGTTATAAAGTAAAATAGAACGAATAACTGGAAAAAAATCAAAAGTATTGGCCGGTCCGTTTCAACAATATAAACAGTTAAAACTGAAAAATGGGAAGAATTATGTAGTAGACAAAGAAGTGGCAACGGCGCCTCAAACTATAATCTTTCGAATCCAGTTTATATTATGTATTAATCGTACGGGCATTCTTTAGAATAATATTGCATCAAGAGACATCATTGTAATAATTGAGTAAACATTGTAAAAATCGCGAAACAACTATCTGGAGTGCCCCTTTGGTTTCTACAACTGCTCCGATTTCTTACAGTCGAATTTTATCCCGAACTCAAATGGCATCGTTGTCAGAATACATTGCTTTAACGTACATGTATGAAAGAGACGTGCATGTACTTGAAGTCTACTCTGG
>NW_011967217.1:1180220-1190742 GCF_000949405.1 Vollenhovia emeryi | reverse complement strand
CAGAGTATCGTTTCACCGTTTCGGCCAAATCGGCCAAAAGCCGATTAAGTCAGGAGATTACAATTACATCGTTTAAACGGCTTCCGCGTGTTTCTTTAAATATTCAATAGTTGCGATCGATCTCCGCGCGAGTTGGTAAAGCGTGCATTATACTTATATGCTATTTCAATTTATAATATCCTGCCGGAGGACGCGCCTTATTCCGTCACGGGAGATCAAGCGCGCTTCTTCATCCCTGTATACGAAGATCATTGAGCGTAATAAGCTGAGCAGCGCTATTCATGATCATCCCATGGCTCCACGTATCTTCCGTCACTTCGCCGCGTTCGTCTACTGTGACTGTTGCTCGTTTGCAGAATGTGCGGAAAACGAGGTGTCGCTGACATTCAGTCGATTTTTCCTTGCAGAAATCACGAGGGACTAATGTCGCTCCCTCGCTCATTCTATGAACATTAAAAAACGACCGAGTTTTCATTTGATCGTTTAATTATCGGGAAACACCGAGGTCTAAAATATCGACTGAAGTAGATAATAATTTCCGGTTTCTCCTACGAGGAGATTTACTCTCACAATTAACGCAACGTCGGCTGTTTCTTGCCAATTCCAGGACATGCTGAACAACGTTCGTTTTGCGTTTCATTTTCTCCGCTTCTTGCCGCCTCATCATGGTCTCACGCATGATTTGCGGATATCCCTCGACCGGTCTATTAATCTTTTTAGAAAGAACGTTCGCTCTGGACATCCGCTTTAGAAAGCCTGCGCGCAGAGATGAATTTCACACGCGAAACGTTCATCATAATATCATGACAGATGTAGACATTACATTATCCTTGCATGAGAAAGCACGGCGTAGAGAAGATTTCTAAAACGACGTCGCGTCGCGTGTTTAATTCTCGCGTACATCTCAATGCGTTTCCACTTGATTCGACCACCTCACGACTATTGAATTTACACCGGAAAATAGTGCAACCGTGACGCAGGATGTTTAATAAAAAAAAAAAAACTGCCGAAGGACAAGTTCAAAGGACGCGAATAATTATCTCGCTGATATATCGTGACGTCAGGGAAGCGTAAAGTCATCGCGACCTTCCCGAGTTTCGTAATGGACGCTCGGCTACCTGCTACGCGAATCTAGGTCTGGATTTAGAGTCTAGATTACCGGTTTATCCTAAAAGCCAGATTTATGCCCTTTCGATGCGCCCATTTTTTAGCCGGGCGCGAGCTACTACTGCGAAACGGATTAACGGGAGTTTTTGAAACAAGGTAACCGAAGGAGATGACCGTACCCGCGTCCTTCCTTGGGACCACGGGCGACGAATCCGTTCCTGGCGCCACGGTGTGTGCCCCGCCAGTTGCACACCGGCCGATACCCCAGGTCTCCGGACTGGCTGCAGCTGCGAACCGGTTATATACTTTCATCTGGCAGTCTTAGCACGGTCCCTAAAAGAGAATCCGATGACTATAGCTACGGTACGCGAGGCGCGCGTGGAAAAGAGAAAGGAGAGAGAATGGTGGGGAGGGTTAATGCCTGTACCAAGGCACGCTTATGCATCGGAATAAAGGACGTGTCCCCCCCCCCACTCCTTTCGCATTTTTTTTCCTTTCCTTTTCTCTCTCTTTCTCTCTCTCTCTTTTTATTTTAACCCTACCACTTCTTCTGGTACACACCGGCAAACACTCTCTTCGGCGCGAGTCACATACTTAACCGAGTGGACGTTCAAAAAACGCTGCGCTCGAAGCTGCGAGACGATCCGGGAGCAATACTTGACGAGATCGTATGACGCGGTCACCGCCGCGACGAGACGCGCATCCTGTTTCGCCGGCAATACATCTCACGTGTACTCGCGGGCTAATTGACCGTAGAGCAATAATTTCGCCCTGTATAGAGCGCCGTTCAGCGATATTGAATTGAGCGCTATTTTTGAAAAGGGGGAGAGAAAAAAAAGGTTAAATGTATCGACCTGCTGCACGTAAAACTGGACTGGAACGTACGACAATATCGAGCAGACTTAAAATTTCGCGAATTACACGGCGGCGATCGCTGAATTAATGATATTCGCTTCTCGAGCGAACGAGAAATGATAGGGAAGCGGAACTTTGTGCCGCGCTGCGCGTTAATAGTTTATCTTTGTGCTTATCTTCTGCGACTGTCGCTTGAAAGAGCATCCGATAACTGTAACGGTAAGCGCGAAGGATAAGAGCGAAGAGGGAGAAGAAAGGAATGAGAAAAGTTGTGCTGCGTATACTAAGGCACAGTTACGTCTTCCTTTCGTTAAGCTGCGCTGCGCCAGCTAAACCGCCACGTCCCTTTCGGCGAACCGCGCGTCAAGCCGGATGGCGACCATCAATCGAATCGGGATTTTCACGTGAACAAAATGACGCGGTTAAGTTTTCACATGGTTGCTAAAATTCCAAAGAGCGCTGGAACTCTCGGCAGCCTAGGATCGATACGTAGCTAAAAGATATACGGGCAGCGAACGAACGGGGTAGAAACGAAAAAGAAGAAATAAAGCGGACAGACATTAATAAATTTGCTCTCCTTTTTTTCCCTCCATGGCCGAATCCCAGAATTTAAACGCGGCAAGTGTTAAGAGCGATGTTAGCGATACTCGAATTAATATGCGAGCACGTGGAAACTTTAATAGTTCGCGAACCTCTACACATTCATACACCGGTAAAAAAATATCTTAATAAAAAAAAAATTACTTTACTCAAGAAAATTATTCATCAGGTGGCTCCTAATAGCTTATTAACTTAAATTAAAAACATAATAAACAAATTAAAACATGCATCGCTTTAATTTAAGTATTCACTAAATATCAAAGAACAGATCATTTTTAATTAAAACATTTTAATTCTATAAAACGTTTACTAAGATGTAATTTTCACAGCGAAGAAAATTGAATTTCTTATTTAACAGAAACAATTATTTCATTCAATAAATAGTATTCTATATCTCATGAGATCTTTGTTTGAATGTAGAAAATGTAATGACTTAAATTAATTTACTTAATATAATACATAGATTTACTTGAAGTTTGATATTCTTGTTTAAGTAAAAAATAATTTTAAGTAAATCTATTTACTTAGTTGAATAAAAATTTCTTGTCAGTGTAGGCAATTTGTTGCTGTGTCATTCCATGCGATGGTATCTTGTTTCAAGATCGTCATCGATACATTGTCCCAATTTTAACTGTCGAACTCTTTACGCGCGGCTCACCACGCGTAGGCGCCTTCAAGGTCTACTAGTTCGATTTCACGTTTGTAAAGATCACGTAACTGGCGACAAATTGTCATGACCGACTGAAACGAGCGGCCTTGAGACGCGAACGTAGTGGTGTGTATGAAGGAATATTTGATGACGGCAAATGATGGTTGTACGACGTAAAAGAGTTTAACATAAATTAATATGAAAGAGTGTAATGGATATCATGTCGAATAGAAACGTGACATTAGTTTTTAACCCTTTCTTAAACTTCCATTTAAAAAATTCAGCTGTAACAAATCTGAACGTTTTGCTATTTTAGATAAGATAAAATTTTATTTTACGATATCTGTATTATGTCGCATTTTTTTGTGAATGGCTTGGTTTCTTTGATCCTATAAATATAAATTACTAGCAATTATACCTTCACATACCCTTTCAATGTTTCCGATACGATAAATTTTAGTTAAAGAGTCTTGTTAATTTCTCATTTACAAACTGAATTTTATTTTTAGTTTATTTTATATATCGATATCTGAAAAATGATTTTAATTTCCGCATTCAGAATGTACTGAATAAAGCACATGACCCAGGGCTATTTGCTCTATTAATATCTGTATCAAATAAATATATCTATAATTTTCCCATTTATAAATTAGATTGTACCGTGCACCCATGTTCCCCTAAATATTTATGGAATTATCGTAAAAATGTGCGATATGAGTATAAAGTATAAAATATGTTAAAAATGTGTACGTATTCTCGCGTTTCGCGGATTTATTGAGTCTAATTGTAAGTATATTAAATTAAATTGACGCCGAGACTAAGAGGCCCAGGAATTATAACCAAGCTTATGAAAACTAAAAGGTGTTTTCTAATGGGGAAAACACCAGCACAGTTATGGCATAACACAAAATTTACTTATTGTCAAACCTTGTGACAGATTGTAAATAACTCTGGGAGTTAATAAAAAAATGGTAAGTGACCGCATAGATCATTCTTGTGAGTTTTAATCCACGAATTTTTCTTATTAAAACAACGTGGGCTTCACGAAAAGAAAAAAATTCTCGGATAATACCGAAATATCCGTTTTCAGTATTTGGAGTCCGAGAAAACAGCACGCGACATCTGAGGTACAATGTTAAAAGTGACTGTCGGTTAGTCAGGTTCAACGAACTTAACTCACAGTAGGTACACGATGATTCAGATATTATTTAAGAGATTATTGAATTCTATATTTTAAGCCCAGACTTAACACGAAACTCTAGTTATCGTAACGCTATTTGAATTAATATCTAAAATCTCCAGCGGGTAAAGCAGAATTTTGTAACACTGACTAGACTAACCAGTTCGCAAGCCAGTTTCTTCATGTCTTCGTAAGATTTATATAATGTAACAGCTTATATAACGTTAGGCAAAAATATCATTTATACATTCACGATGTACTACGAATGAAAATCAATTTCTTTCTTCTTTATGCTTTTTCTTCCTTCATTTCCTACGTGTAATTAAAGTTTCTTCAGTAGAATGAGGTATTATTAAACCCTGGCCGAGGCAAATTTCTCGCAATAAATTAAAAAATTAAAATCATTTAGACACTAACATCCGGTCTTGGCTGTTATATCCTTTATTACTTCATACTCGTGATTTCACGTTATAAATTTTATCTGTTTAGTTGCAAACTTATTAACTTTAAAATATAAAAAGATTTTCTTACGAAAATCTACAGACTCATGTCCTTAAAGTTACGAAATCGCCGCTCTTCTCTCTTTGCAGAATTAAATTTGTTTAAATTTAGCAAAGCTATCCCTTCGTTTCTTTTCGAAGAGCTTCGTTATTAAAGCCTACGCGCCACTTCAAGGGTTCATCGCATTAATAAATGTGCCTCATCCGACTCCGGTGTTCTTCCATATCCGACCTGGAAGATTGTACCATCGCGCTAATAATCGCGCTACCGTTTCTTTCCCGTCAACGATCGGCGGACCGCAGGCGGTGCTCCGCTATTCCCCACAAAATATATCTTCCCCTGCGGGCGGTGAGGTGGCACAGGTGACCGGAGGTAGCGACGAGGGGGAGAGGAAAGCCCCCTTGTGCACGCCTCGGGGAGCACGACGGGCTGAATTTAGCTTGGAACAACCGTATGTTTTGTGGTGTTCTGTGCACGGTCAGTGCTCACGCCACAGAACGAATGCCAGGCAACGATCTGCGCTCTCCCGGCGCGACGGGAACCACGCTGGCTTCGCCCGTACCTTCAGTTTACTATCGCAAGCTCACTCGGACAGGTGAGCGCCGCGCGCTCACGGCCGATCGGGCGATGACACGGTTCCACGCGAATTCGTTTGTCAGCACGTTAATCTCGCGATCGTGAGGAGAATTTCATTTTACCTGGCTCTCTCGCCCGCGTTACAACCGCGCGTAACGAGGTGCAAAAAATATTATTTACCATGCAAGGGGAGTTTAAAGAGTTTCGCTCGTTGAATTGGACCGGGTGAATTTTTGCTCCCGATTGAATACTTCTTTCTCCAACTCGAGTGAATATTTTTGACACGGTGATTGCTTAGTAAAAGGGATTCGGTTCCTTGATTATAGTGACAGTGATTTGATATTCGAATTACAATAAACTTGCGAATTTCCACTATTGTGTGCATTATACCAGCTGCTGAATGGATAATTAAAACGAGTGCCAATCATTGCGTCACTTCGTATGAAAAAAATTGAAGAACGGTAACAACAGCTAAATTCGATCTGAATGTAGGGGTTTACTGGCACAGTCGGATATGTATAAACGTATTTTGCATGCTTCGCAATTACGCTTAAGCTAGCTGACAGCGTGCTAAAAGCCAAAGTGACACTAAGACAATTGTGTGAATAAAAACATTCGTTTTCATCGCTGAGACACACCGAGCAAATCTGTTCCCGCCATTGTGGTATATAAAAATTCTGGTGAGTACAAAGTGCTTTCGTACAAATAGTAGTGTAACTTCGCGCTCGCAATCATGAAAGTAATCTAAGCCTTTGTTCTCACTTTCAGATACTTTCAGATCTTTGCATTTTCATGCATTAGCAAATTAAGTGCGTTAAAATTCTCCAATATTTTTCAACAATTAGCCGCAGAATAAATCCAAATTGCCACGTTACGGCCCGTTGGTATTTTCGACGATAAAATGTTACGAGTGAATAAATTAATCGATCGACTCGCAAGATTAAAAGATTTGCCACAAAATCTCTGGTCATTGCTACATTTTCGCGTCATATTCGCGTTTTAATAAATTGTCCCTTTTATCGGATTTGATTGGCCGTGGAAAGGCAGAGGGCCGCAATTTTTCAGAAAGTTTTGCAGAACTTTAAAAACGTGACATTGACAGACAGCACGTCCATCACGGTCGAAATCCTGGTACGAATTATGCCGGTGTGGAATCTCACGTATCTGACGTGCAATTAATGCTCATCTGACACCACCACTGAAAGTTTAATTCGCGGAATCAAGCGGTATTGTTCACCACTCTTTGATAACTGGCCTTGTAATCCGTAAAGCAAGACGTTTCGTATACTTGTTATTGTACAATCAATTTTCAACAAACTTCAGTAAGGAGTGAAGGTCTCTCTCTTTCTCTTCATTTCTCCCCGCGATCGAAGTTGAAGTTACGTTACCTCGATCGCGCTATATTGAAACACGAAAGGGCGCAAATGAGACGTACATTTTCTACCATACATCTAATGTACCTAACATATCAATCTCGATCGAACGCACAAATTTTTTATAAATTAAGTAAAAAAAATGAATAAAAAATGACATTTGCGAAGAAGAATTAAAATAAATCTTTCAACATTATTCATTGTAAATTTGTGTATAAATATATTCATCTTTCTCCTGCGTGCGACTCGTTTTTATTATACATGCCGTGACTTCCGTTTATATTACGGAATCAAAATTAAACGTTGAAGCGAAGCTAACCACTGGACAGCGATCGGCGATTGTTAGCACTGACCCAAATTTCCTCATGACGACATATTAATTATTAAACGAGAATGTTTATGACGCAAGGATGCAATCAGGCTTCAACTCGGCTTATGTATCCTCTTATGGTGTTACGAAATTATATCTCCTCTCGTTAAATAATCGTACACCGCCATTGTATCTCAACGTAATTATTCGTACGGTGAGATAAGACGCCGTTAATTTCACTCCCACGAATAATGCCTCGTCCTGCCGCAGTGTGAAAAGGAAATTCACTTTACTTATATGCTTCGTTCGCACAGTAGCATCTGTTCACTGTCGTAACACCAGATGTAACCGCAGACTAACACAGGGGACTCCGGAATTGGTGAATTTTTTGCCGGAGAAATTGTCGAATTGCCAACAATTTCTGCGTCGTGCATTCTTTTTCGAGAGATGAATTTCTCGAGCCCGAAATAGAATAACGGGGAGTTCAGCGATCCTCTTGGAACAATGTGTTTTCTCTCAATTAAAATCGAAATATTTAAATTAGACGAGTTTCTGCGGGACTCGCTTGAGAGACTGTCAATCTTCTCCTATCTTAATTTTGCAACGTTATAAGAACGAAATACGTATCGATATCGCAGACAATTGCGTGTTCGCACCCACCAAGGAGATCCTTTACACACGTGTTCATGGTGTGGGGGAGCCCGTCACGCGAGGAAATTCTGTATGGGGTTGGCCGGGCAACAGACGGTAGTGTATGTGTGTATGTATTATGTCAATATCCCGGACGGTGTTATCATTCGGAAGCATGCATGGCAGGTGTAGGAAATGACGTCACGCACCTCGGGACAGCCCCCCATTGGAATACGACCTTATTGGCCCTTTATCCGAGCCAGTCTGCATAGAGGGACTACTTTCTTTATTGCAGACATACGCTCTTTTCGATCGGTGCTCACGGGGATCGTTGCCGTACGAACGGCCTGGCGTCGAAAGTAAACATCGGCGATTGCTGAACGATAAAATTAATCCCGAATCTAAAGCGGTTCTATCGATCAATCTTCTCGAAGAATTTCGCGATGCGCGAAGGTGAATGCAGTTGTAAGGGAGCCAGGGAAAATTTTAGTCACGCAATCCTCTTCATGCTATGCATTCGAATATTACACTTCTAAGGAGATAAAAGATCGGACGAGTCATTATATGTAATTAATTGTAATTGATAACTTTCAACAGCGACGAATCTTATCTGCGCGACGAAATGCGCGCGGAATAATATTCTAGAGAACATCAGGAATTATTTGACGCCGGTACACGTCTAACAATAATTAAGCTTTCAATCGACCATAACTGGCAACGTGTTTTTCACCACAGAAAATTTATTGCGAAAAATATGGGCCGAGGTAATATTTTTCGCAATACATTTTCCGTTTTAAAAACACGTTGCCAGTTACGGTCGATTGAAAGCTTAATTATCAATATTCTAGAGACACTAAAGAAAACGATATTATTTAGGCGGTTATCGCGTCAAGTGGAAAATTTATATGTACACTGAAAAAAAAATTTGCAAAACGAACTAAATTCGTCTAGTTGCCGAAAAATTTGGTAAATTTAACAATTGTTTAGTTCTAGTGAAAATGCAATACTTAATTCAACCAAGTGATTTATTTATATTGTATGAAAATTGCTCAACTAAATAGTTTGAAATACTACTACCATTTATGTATATTTTTTAAATATTTAGTTATCACATCTGTATATTTATTTGATTCAAAGTATCAAAATGACTAAATAATTTCGTGTTGGCTAAAATATATTGCGTATCTTCAACTAAACGATTTAGGAAGATACAAAAAAATTTAAACAGCTGAGTTTATCAAATTGATTCTTTTAAAGTAACAAAAAGTTTTGCATATGTTCAAAATTATTTTGATGAACGGACTATAAATGTGATCGAAAATAAAATAAATTAATTGTTTGTATACGTTTTTAGCAATTTTTTAGTTACAAATAAATCTGCTTTGTTAATTCAATCACGATCTATTCGAGGCAACAGATTCTACCTACAATTCAAACAAACGTGTTCGTGTACCAAAAAAATATTTTGTTGTAGTAACTGTACATTCTTGTATTGAACTGTCTATTTTGATAGTTTGAATAATGCTTTGTTTGCACCAAGAACAAATTATTTCGTAAAATTTCAAAATATTTATTTGAACGTATGTGACTAAATAATTTAGTAAGGTCAAACAAATTTTGCTTTTTTCAACCAAATTTTTTTTTCAGCGTATATAAAATTCAGAGTGCTATAACCGCTTTGGAAATGGACGTAAAAATCGCCTGGAGCCAGACGGGAAAGACCCGGTTTACATTATCGCGAATAAAAATCGTGTTACCCGGTATAATTCTTATCAATACTCATCAGAATAAGAAAAGATTCGTTTCCTGTAGAGGCTACGGTCTTCATTCGCTGGAAATCAGATAGCGCACGTACATCGTGCACATTTGAATACACGGGTATCCGCACATCGAGAAGCTTCGCACTAGCCTGTTATTTAGCAGAGTCTTAAAAGTCAAGAGCGTGGCCGATACACTCTGTTGGCAAGAGGAGCACCGTTCGGTGTGCTCACTCAGTGTTCCCTAAGTGTCAAACTATCTTAAAGGAGAATTCTTACACGAACACGGGTCAGTGCGAGCGTTTCTTCCGTGTTATCTCTGCCAGGCCAATTGTTATAGTGTCTTCAAACTACCCAATAATTTTAACTGTCGGTTTCTTAAGCAAATTGAAATTAATTTTCCTCCGTCGGGAAATAAGATCGTTAACTTTCACGTTAGAGATTATATATTTTTACGGAACCTTACATTAA
The DNA here is from genome assembly GCF_000949405.1 of Vollenhovia emeryi. Lineage (NCBI taxonomy): Eukaryota > Metazoa > Arthropoda > Insecta > Hymenoptera > Formicidae > Vollenhovia > Vollenhovia emeryi. The sequence goes on along the minus strand of NW_011967217.1, from coordinate 1,180,733 downwards.
AATTCTATTAAGCCTGAGCTAATCTAGAATTGATCAGGCGCAATTTAAATTTACTTTTCTTTCCCCATAAAATGTCTTTTTATTGATAATCCGAGTCGACTCGTTTTAAATTGTAACACTTTCTCTCTTGAGAATGCGATATTATATCATCGCTCCGTCGGCCAAGTAATATCCTAGAAGAACCAAGCTATTAAACATATCTTGCGTAATGTGAATACCGAGGACTTAGTTGAGAGATCATTCTTTTAATTATCGCCGTACGACACAATTTAAGAGCCGTGAGAAAACGTCGTTTCTTCCGGTAAGCTTTCACTCCGGTTTAATCTCCGTGATCGTTCGCGGCGAGATACTCTTGACATTGCATCAAGACGACGTTTTACCGAGGAGAAAGCAACCACTCAGCGTGAATACCGGTTTATCAAACTAAATGCAGCAAGTAAATAGACTGCGTACACGTATATAAATAAAATGTAGGGTAAAGGCAGGCATTATGGCCAGGCAGGTAATATGGCC
>NW_011967217.1:1070906-1178189 GCF_000949405.1 Vollenhovia emeryi | reverse complement strand
ACGGCGTTACGTAGAGAGAGTGGACATACACATACACATTTCTTAAATGTGTACTCGTGTGTTTAAAATATATCAAAGTTTATGTTCTGTACGATTAAAGTAATACTTTATGATTAAAGTAAATACCTCACTTTTGCAATATAGTACTGTTTTGTACACTTTTTTTATATTTGGTCATATTATCTACCCCAAATTTAATATGGCCAAAACGCATACTTTCAGATTCTTTTTTTTTCTTCGAATATGGATAGATTTTAATTGATCAAAACATTTTGTCATCAAAGCTTATTAAATACACTAGAATTCAGAAAGTTACAAAATAAAAAAACCAGCGGTTTGAAAATTATGACTCAAATCAAAACTATGGCCATAATACCTGCCTTTACCCTATGTCGAAGTTCGCGAAATGTACGCAATAAGAATACGAAGAAATATCATACATATATTATTATTTAAATTATGCGTTCGTTTATTCGCTTTTCAATAATTTCGACCGCTACGTTGATATTTTTCATGGCATAATTTGTTACTTATTTAAAGCAACGTTTTCGTTGATAACTCGCACGTTTATGCAATTGATTTCAGGGTCGCATCGACAAGTGGAACATTCTACGGGGAGGAACATGTCGATTTATACAAATATCGCACGACCAAGATGACGTCGGATAAGCAAACGAGCTCGTCCTCCTGGCTGTTACGATCATGCAAAAGAAGCCGGTTTAAAATAGAATTGTTATACTTCATATTGGGATATTTGTTGACGTATTGCTCGGCTAGAAACAATCCTCCCAGATTTCTCATAGACGGACAAACGGAAATTGTCCTCAGATTGAAGGAGGGGCCTGAGACACCGATTGGTAAAGATAATGAACGCATCCTTGATGGAAAAGATTTCGCTATTCTCAAAGAACGGATATCAGTTAAATTGTCATTTTGTACATGACTGCTTTTATTAAGCAAACACAGCGGATGAAACTTTACGATCGATTAATTCATAGTGAAAGAACACGGGCGCGTCTTCATGCATACTTGCGCCGGTTCACGGATCACAAAACTTATTACTAGTTTAACGCACCGATTTTCAAGCACCGTTGTATAAACCGTTGCTTTGTTTTTAACACGCGAATGAACTAGCGAAAATTAATACTTTTCTTTCGCTCTCATTCTCTTTCTTACGAATCTTTCTATTTAGGTACTTACGAGTTAGAGAAGTTATAAAAGTTATTCTTTAGATAATTTCTGTTAACTTAAAAGGAATACAATTACTGAATTTCTTCTTGTTGTTTTGTTTTACTTTGCGTTTTTCACTTCTATTGATTATAAATAAAGACCATGCATTTATTAAAAAATGATTTACAGGTAGTCTAATTTACAAGCTCAGGGGCACTGACCCAGATAACGATATACTGACTTTTGGAGTTCGAGATCAACCTGGAAGTGATGTGATTCGTGTCGAAAATTTCGGTTTCAGCGAAGCTAGCATTTATTTAAATAAGCTGCTGGACAGAGAGGTAACCTAAACTCTACGTTCTAAATAATTTTTTATCTATCAAAATTATTAAAAGGCACTTATAGCAAAAAAAAAAGAGAATATTTTCTAAGTTATCGCATCAAAAATTATCGCAAAGTGGAAACTAGATTTTCGCAATAAGTCGTTTTAATAACAATCACAAAGTTTGTCAAGTACGAGCCATTAAGCGACACAACGAAAGGAACGAGAATAACGCAGGAAGAGATACCGCAATAATTCTTACGTTGTCCCAACACTGTTATTTCTGTTTTGCACGTGCCATTTACCTTTTCTTCGGATCGCAGCTTCAATATTACAGTCCAACAAACCATTAAAGAGAAATTTAAGTATCAGCAGCGGAGACAAACGTAATTTACCGATCATCTTTACAAGGATTTACTTCGCAAAGCTGTCATCATCAGCGCACACATAAAATAACGCATCCGAAATCAACTTTCTACCATCGATGACGGTGCTCGCGTTCGAATCATAATAATCATCGCGCGCGGTGCAATGTTTCCTCAATCTCGATATATCAAACAATTTGTATATACGAGGTCTTTTAAATATACCGTTTTATCAGCAGTTTATATCCAATTTCAGAATAGAAGCTTATATTATAATTTTATATACCGCGTCTTCTATGTACCTTAATGCAGATTTTACGTACGCGTGCAGTATTCTCAGTCTTTAAAGCCGGTATTCATAGCCAGATTTTACATTCAAGACTATCTTGAATTTATATAAAGGTACTGTATGGAACATTTCACTGGCTACACAGTTGGAAAATTTGTGTTTTCTTGTTAAAAAAAATGCCGGTTAAAATTTTTGTATTAAAAGTTTAACACATTCATGCGTTAACTTAACATATTACTCTTGTGTTAATTGACCTCAAATGTAAAATTATTAAAATAACTGAAAAGAAATGTTAAAACAACACAATGCGTACTTATTTTTTAATCTTACACAATGCATATGTTCTATATTATTAGTAACGAGATTTATCTGTTAAAATTTACAGAATAAAATGTTGATTTTATTCTATATAACTTTTGTAAAATGTAAAAATTTTTTAAATTCATTTTGTCATTAAAAATATGTTAATTTTACACAAAATTCATTTCAAATTATTTTGAGATTTGCATTTAGTTTGTGTTAAAATATTAACAGAGTATTAGCGTGATCATTTAACATATCCATATTATGTTAAATTAAGACAAAAATTTGTGTGGACCGTTTGGGACATGTGATATCTGTTAAATTTAACACAAATTTTTCAACTGTGTATGGAGTATCTAAAGATGATCTTAAAATGATCTTGAATATAAGATCTGGCTACGGATACCTAAATGCTTTTCGTAATGCGGCATAAAAATTAATAACATGGAACAAAAAAAAGTCAAAAATATATCTCGGAATCTGACAGGAATTGTAGATCGTCTAAAGTGGACTTAATCTAATATTAAACGTATCGTCTGCGCTTTATCAGGCAAGAGATGAATACGCACTCGTGTTAACACTGACGGATGGAAGACTGGGGGAGGGAAACTTCATCACGCAAAGTCTGCTGCTTCTGGTCGAGGACATTAATGACAATGTCCCGATATTCCGTCCACATCCTACCTCGTTAACACTCCGGGAGGATTCACGCCCGGGTGTTTTAACAACGGTGGAAGCTACCGACGCCGACTTGGGTGCTCATGGTCAAGTGGTGTATTACCTTCAGGAATTGGACGGCGATAACAACGTTTTCAGCATATCGACCGCCAATGGCAAGGGCGTTATACGCTTAGTGGGCTCTTTGGATTACGAACGGAAGTATCTGTATCAACTGCGGATCTTGGCTGTAGATCGTGCAATAAATGAAAAGGTACTTTCGTTTGTTCCTCATTAAATACGTTTTCCAGTGTATTTTTCTATCGCGATAAGAAAAACGGGCGCGGTTATTATTTTCGTAAATATACCCGTGCACGTGTAATAAGCGTTTGTTGAAAGTTTGAAAAGTTATGAGGATATTATTTAACATCGCGCGTGGACATTGCGTAGATAAAACCCGTATGACCTATGATTGCGCTGAATAGTTCAATGACTTTTCCCTGTAAAGCCAAGCGCAGTGAAGGGTGAACAATGCCAGAAGATAATCATCTTCATAAGCGTCGTTACAGTTATTTATTATAGCCATTTCTTTGAGGCAACTTCCTGTAAGGTAGTTTGCTTGTACTTAATTATTCTGAATAAATGCTTAACCGTTCTCTCCCGGCCAGGTAAATACGGGAACAACGGCAATTTTGATCAAAGTACAGGATGTGGAGGACCAACCGCCGGAATTCACAGCCATGACGCCTGTCGCAAGGATCAGCGAAAATGTCAGAATCGGCACGTCTGTTTTGCAAGGTCAGCATTACATCCCGCGAGTAAAGCAACTGTTTCCAATTTGCGGGATCTAATTTTAAGTGTAATTTAACGTAATGCCAGAATAAATGAATATACAACGAAATTCATTTATAATGAACGAGGCTGCTTAATTAAGACGAGTAATTAATTAGAATTTTGTAATGGGGCAATTTGCAGCCAATTAATATAGAATTTCATTTTTCGACATACTTCGACACATCCAGACGCACGCAACGATATACGCGCGTACACGCGGGTGTAAAACTTCTGTTTTTAAACGCTGCAACAATTATAAATCTAAGCGATCTCGCTCTAATAATCGCATAATCGTGATGCATGCTCTGCTCTATTATGACGGAAGAATAACGCGAGAAAGGTGCGATCGCTATGAGCTATGATCCGTTGTTCCTTCATTACTGTTCTTTAAAACTAGGATAGCCATAAAGTGGCACCCTCAGGCGTCGGGCAGCTGAATGAACTGTGATCGTACATTTTGTTTTGCAAACTCGCCTGACATATCGGATTAATTTTATTGAGAGCAATTTGAAAGCTTAATGAAAATGACTAATTATACACGAATACTAATCCCTCCTTTTAATAGAAATTTGTATAATTAGCTAATTAGTAATTTAAAAAATTATTAAATCCACTTAAAAAATTTAACCAAACTTTAATTGGATACGGAAATTATAATTTGTTATTATGATTTGTCCAAATCTTTACTTTGCGAGAAAATTAAAACCGTGTAGTTTTAACAAACCGGGAAAAGGAAGTGAGATTAAATCGTTACATTTTTTACGATTTAATCTTGTCTTCTTGATTTATTAAAATCGCGCAATCTTGTTCTTTTTGGGGTACAAAGTGTTTTGAAAAATTGTAATATATATTTTCTTGTTCAAGACAAGAACAAGTTTTATTCTCCAACTATTGAACGTCAATTGCTTTCGGGGACTACCGTGACGTCCGATATTTTCAGTGATTGCGGGAGACTCCGTATATAAAATTTGGTGGCTCTAATGATTCGACAATAAATCTCATTGCAGTTCGTGCTGTGGATGGTGATAAGGGGATAAACAACAAAGTGACTTATAGTATTACGAAGGGACCGAGATATCTGTTCGATATTGACGCGACTTCCGGCCTCGTATTCACGAGAGCGCAATTGGATAGAGAGGCTGAGGAGAATAGCGATGGCACTTTCATCCTCGAGATTACAGTTAAGGAAGTATCGAAGATTAATCCGCCGCCGTCTGTCAGTACCGAGGTGACCATCATTCTTACCGACGTAAATGATGAAACGCCGACATTTCGAAGCGCGCTGTACCATGCCGAAATAAATGAGAATGCGCCGGAAAATACACCAGTCAACTTTATTGGCGACGCCGTGCCAGAAGTCTTTGATCACGACTTGGTAAGTTGAGAACAGTGAGAAAATTGTTTCAATTTTCCAAATAGAATTTTCACCCACGCGCCCCGAGAAAAATATTGCTCTCTTGCAACATAATTTTCGAATTTTACGAATGCTTCTTGCAAGTGCAGCGAATTTCCTTTCAGGGCTCCAATGGCACGTTTCGAATATTCATCGAAGGCGACGGTGGGATATTTGACGTGACACCGTTTCGCGGGATTAACGAGGCGCCGTTTTTAATACGCGTTAAGGATTCGAGCAAACTGGATTTTGAAAAAATATCCGGTAAAGCCGCAGATCATTTGCCTCATTATAATTAAAGCTAGCTGCTGTACTGCAGATTTTTATATTGAAACACTAACGTTACGTTTTGTGCCACGCCACGTGCGAAACTTACGAATTTGATTCTTGCAGTGGTGAACTTCACTCTCGTCGCGAAAGAAATCACGCCGGTTTCGCCCAAGTATAGCGCGGTGCCGGTCACGGTGTTCGTAAAGGATCAAAATGACAATTATCCCGAATTCACGAAAGGTGTCTACGAGGTGTCGGTACCAGAGAACTGCGACGAGGGAACGACCGTGGCTTGGGTACAGGCACTGGACGGAGACAGCGGTAACTTTGGAACGCGTGGAATACGATACACAACTTCAGGCGGTAGCATCGCACATGCGTAAGATAATTAATCAAAATAATTAATAAGATTCACAAGGCTCTAATGTGAAATTATTATTTCGTCTTGGCTCTTACTCCTTTGCTACTTCGTATTTAAATCAAAATAATTCTTAAAATTACGTCAGCCTTTACTTTATAATACAATTTCGTCTTACACGAGAAGACTAGAATAATAAATTGATGAAACATAAAAATAATACCATGAGAACCACACGATAGTAAATTGATGTTTCAACAGGTCAATTTATTTATCCAATTAATTTTTGCCATAGATTGACGATGGACCCTCTCACCGGCGTGATAACGGTCAAGCATCCTGGGCCCAGTTTCGATCGAGAATTAGCGGCTCGGCATTATCTCACCGTCGAGGCGCGAGACAATCTTGGAAAAGGGAATCACAACGCCGCGCAACTAATAGTTAATATCGACGACGTTAACGACAACGCTCCTATATTCCTGCAAAATAAATACGAGGCGGTGCTGTTGGAGAACGAGGATCACTTTGAGTCGCCTCTGATCGTCGAGGCGTCCGACAACGATTTGAACGGTGAGGCAGCGCGTTTATTAAAGAAAATTAAGTAACGAACGAAACAAACCCCCGTCTGCGACGTGTCACGTTTACGTATCTGTACAGGGACGCGAAACAGCGAGATAGTCTATGCCCTGGTGTCAAGCGAGTTCTCCCGAAATTTTACCATCGATCCGAAACGTGGGGTTGTCACACCCGCCCGTCCCCTGGATTACGAGGCTCTGCCTATCAATCAGGGACACAAAGAAACGATTATACGTCAATTAAGATTGACAGTGAGAGCCAGAGATCTGGGTATACCGAGTCTGTCTTCTGACGTTCCTCTCATCATTTACCTGAGAGACGTTAACGATAATGCCCCCGCTTTCGAAAGGGCTTTGTACAAGAGAAACATTCCCGAAGATTTGCCAGGGGGCACAAGCGTCGTGCAGGTACGTACGCTTATAACATTATACGTCGCCGAGTTGTGGATATAAATTTCCGAATTGTGTGAAAAATTAAGAGAGAGGAAGACAAGTTAATTAAATGTTGTCGCGTTGCTAAATAAAGAATTGCTCGTACAGGTGAAGGCTTGGGACAAAGACTTGGCGTCGCCGAATAACAAGTTAGTTTATCGAATTCAGAGCGGAGCCGGGGACAAGTTTGTAATTAGCCCCGAGACAGGCGTGATCCGAGTTGCGCCGGGCTCGAACTTGGACCCGGATCTCACGTCGCCGAAAACCACGAGGTACAACTTAAACGTTATCGCCATCGACAGCGGCACGGAAATTCAACGGACGGCCGAGGTACTCGTGAATATCACGATCCTAGACGTGAATAATAAACCGCCCGTTTTCATCGATCCCGGGACTGTCACTATAAGAGAAAACACTCAGGTACGTATTTTAGAGGCCTGTCTGCTGATGTCTCAATTCTATCAATAAACAAATGACTTTAGGTCGGTGCCTACGTTCATCGCATAGTGGCGCAGGATCCGGACGTAGCCCCGATTCTACGTTATCGCGTGGATCCCAATTCATCGGAGGCACGAAACGAGGAGGGCACTTTGATCAAGGTGCAAGAATACGACTATCTAGCAGCGCTGGAGTTAAATGCGCTGGACGGCTTGCTACGCATAATAAAACTATTAGATAGGGAGCGAGTGGAAACCATCAGACTGGGACTTATAGTCGAGGACTTGGCCGCAATAAGAGGCTTACAAACGGCATCCGGTTAGTTTTAAAAGTAGTTTTACGTCTGCAAATGACGAGGTCTTTCTTCAAATCTTTCCGCAAGCAAGTTTTCGAAACATTTCCGCAACTTTTCTGTCGGAAAAGTGTCTTATGAAAGCGCCTTACTAAACTAATAATGAAAACAATGTTCGCAGCCACGCTGAGTATAATTATCGAGGACGAGAACGACAATAATCCAAAGTTTCGGAGGCCATTTTACAGACGTTCCGTCACTGAAAACAGTAAAAATGGTGTCAATATCGTTAGCATTGTTGCCGACGACGCCGATAAAAATCGTAGCATTACGTATTCCTTACAAGGCCCGAGAGAGATCACTGATCTCGTGCATTTAGATCATGAGACCGGAGAGATGGTCGTCGCCAACAAAATCGACAGAGAAATGTACTCGTGGCTGAATTTAACTGTTAAAGCCACGGACTCTGGTATTCCACCCCGGTAAGAGATTATACAATTTTATAATTGTTAGGTTATTATATTATGTAAATGTTTCTGCATTAATTCCTCTGAACGTCCACAATTCTCTTTTCACCTCGTTGCATTCTTATATTTAAATTTAAACATAATGTAAATGTGCGAGTAATCAAATAATAATTTCCCATTAAACGAAATTAACAATTTAGTCAAACTGTTTAAATTTCGTAGATCAAGTTTTTCGGAATTGTATGTCCAAGTGTTGGATGAAAACGACAATAATCCGTATTTCCTGTCGAACGTCAGTAACGTAACTGTTATGGAGAATTCAAAAATTGGCACGGAAATCACTGTAATACAGGCGGCAGATTCTGACAGCGGGGACTACGGAAAAATCACTTATCTCTTGGACAGAATGTCATCTCAGGTAGAAAAAGCTAATAGATAAGAGTTGCCTTTTGTTTGTAATAATACAAACACAGAAATCTTTATAATGTTTCGACACGTACTTGTTACTTTGCAACGCGCTCTAGCAATATCTAGTTTCATTGTTCGTTCAATAGCCGGCGTAAGATTTTATATATTTATTATTCCAATCGACTGTTCCTTTCAACAGGGGACTTTTGCTATTCACCCAGAAACGGGATCGTTAACAGTGGCAGACGTCCTGGACTGGGAGACTAGACATAATTATGTTCTGGTCATAGAAGCGTGGGACAATTATCAGTTTGGTTATACGGCGGGGGAGTCTCGAAACGCGTTTAAGCAAATCCAGTATGCAATCCCTCGAATCAATGAAAATATTACCTTTCATAATTTAATTGTAAAATCGCCTCGGTAGTGTCATCGTAAAGCAGACGATATTGTTTTAGGGTTACAGTCATCGATGTGAATGACAATGCTCCGAAAATGGATATACCTCAAGACTGCGTCTCGATATCTGAATTTCATGACGTACGGGACTTGATTTATATTATAAAAGTGAAGGACGCTGACGACCCGACAACACCGAATGGACGCGTTATAATCAGGATCACTTCGGGCAACGAGTTAGGTGCGCAATCAACTTTTGAGTGTCGCTCGAAACATAATTTTCCGCAATGTAGAATATAAATGTGTCGTGCACATTTTGAAATGTAAATACGATTGAGTGAAATTCCGATACACCGGCACAGCAAAAACAATTACCTTAGTTTTGAAAATATCAAGTGCACGTACAATAGATTTCGCGCGAAATAATGTCGATAAAATTTTGGTCAGCAGGTTTATTTATATTGGAACAAACTGATTACTGGACGGCAAAGATAAAAGCTGCGCAGCCATTGAGAGGAAAATTTGGGAATTACACGTTAAACGTCGAAGCACGCGATCTGGGAACGCCATCCAATAAGGATAATGGAATTTTGAAAATTTGCGTCACGGATTACAACGATAATCCCCCTTTGTTCGTCAGTCCCCAGCACAACACCACCATCCGCGTTCCAGAGGTTCGTGTTTCCGGCCAATTTGCATAATACTGTATTCCTAATGCGCACGAAGCGGCGTTAATGATGTAACATAACGAAACGATTTCAGAACATAACAGTAGGAAGCCCGATTATTCAAATTGAGGCGAGAGATGCCGATACGGGATTAAACGGCGATGTGCATTATCGCTTGAAGCAGGATCTCGCGGGCCACTGGAAGACCTTCCGCATCGACGAGAAAACCGGCGAGATATCTTTAAAGTCGCCGCTCGATAGAGAGACTCAAAAGTTGTACGAGGTATGCAAACGCGCACAGCAAGACTTGAATTATTTCCAGAGACTTTTGTGAATAAAACTGACCGTTTCTACCGTAGATACGCATCGAAGCATACGATTTGGGTACCCCGACGCCTCTAAGTTCAGACCTCGATCTAATTATTTATGTGCGCAACATCAACGATTTCGAGCCACAGTTTTCAGTGAACGCTTTTAACGTTAACTTCACGGAGGAGCAGCCACCGGGATCGGAGACGGTGTTGCTTCCGGAAACGTTTGACAATGACGACGTTGACGAGCTGGAAGATCCTCCCACTCAAGTGTGTTACTTTATAGTTGGCGGAAACGACGACGGACTATTCGTTTTAGACATTTACAAGCATGAACTTGGCGTAAGTCGCTTACTAAATGATATTATTGCCCGAATACGTTATCCAATATGTTATTCGAGAGTTCATGTACAGATATTTCCTAGTTTACGTCGTGATTTGAGGAGAATTGATATCATTTATCGTTTAGACCGCTAAATTGCTGGACAGAGAACAGCAACAGGAACATAAATTGCTTATTAAAGCAACGGAGGATTGCAAGACCGTGCCGGGAAACGAAACGACATTCGACAAGACTGACGCCACTTTACTACAAGTCGTCGTAAGGGTTGACGACGTTAACGATAACGCACCGCAATTTATTAAAGACGTTTTCACGGGTGGCGTTACCACCGAAGCCGACTTTGGCACGCAATTTATGCAAGTGAAGGTAACTTTATATACACTGAAAAAAATTTCTGGTTGAATATGGACGAATCAGATAATTCCTTTAGGATTTACCAGAATTCCTGTAAACCTACAGAAATTCTGGTAAATCCTAAAGGAATTCTGGTAAATCCTAAAGAAATTATCTGATTCGTCCATATTCAACCAGCAATTTTTTTCAGTGTATATATAAATTTTTTTTATACATACTAGTGACGCGCTCTAAACAGCATCACTAATCTTTCCTTATGTAAACCCTCTTAGCGTTGCGTCTTTGAATATTATAATTAGAGAAAAGTCCTCTATTATAAGATAGGTTTCTAATATGAGACAGCAGGTTTTCAACGCCCAAATTCAATCACAAATCTTTTTTCGCAACGATTACACGATCTAACAATGAATTTTCCACTAAACGGACTTCGAAGGCAAGAAATTCACGGTCGAATCGACTGATGATGCCTATTAATTTAACAGAAACCCCCCTGTCCCATGTTAGAATCCCATCTCATAATGGGAGACTTCCCTCTAGTGGTATTAATTAGTGTTTCATCTGAAACTCTAATTGCAGGCAGTTGATGTGGACGCTGGCGACAATGCTGTACTCGGTTATTATCAAGTGGGCAAAATTCACATGACGTTAACCGAGGGCTTCGAAGATATGCACCTGCAGCCTTTTCTGGTAAATAAGGATGACGGGGCAGTGAGTCTGAATTTCGATCCTCAACGAGGGATGAAGGGCTACTTTGATTTCATGGTATTCTTAAATATAAAATATTGAGTAGCGTATGTGTAATATTGTGTTATAAAATTTTGTATGAACGTAGATACTCGTTAACGATACGCATGGCTTGCAAGACACTGCGAGGATTTTTATCTATCTACTGCGGGAGGATCAGCGGGTTCGTTTTGTTCTCCGTCAACATCCGCCAGAAGTCAGAAGTCGAATAGAGACTTTTCGAGAGTAAGTGCAGTGTCTCGCACTCGCGTTATCGAGCAAAAAGTTGTAAATTTTTCTTAAGAGAGAAATAACGTTGCACGACAAGTTATGAAAATAGTAATAGATATTTATAAGAAAATTAATGATGGTTTATTAATAAGATTTTGTCATTGTAACGTGCAGATCTTGTGCAAAGTATGTCAAAGTAGAATATTTCTGACAACTTTTTACATTTAATTTCTCTAAATCGTTAATTAGTGCGATGAAACACACCTAACTCTAAAATAACATCTGATAGATGTCTAAGCTGACACATCTCAATTTTACATTCGCAGAGTCTTGGGTAACGTCACTAGCGCAATAATTAACGTTGACGAGTATAAGGTTCACGAAAATCAAGACGGTTCTGTAGATAGAACGAAAACAGATTTATATTTGCACCTCGTGAATCGCCGGGACAATTCGATCCTCGAAGTATCCGAGGTCCTCGAGTTGGTCGACAGGAACATCGAGAAACTCGACAATCTATTCAAGGAGTTCAACGTCCTCGATACGCAGCCAGCGAAGCCTGAACCGATTGTACAGTACGAACAAGCTGGGACGACTTTCTGGCTTCTCACGTTGACCCTATTTCTCGGAGCTCTACTGATTCTGTGTGTCGCTTTATGTTTGTCCCAAAGAGCGTCTTTTCGAAGGCAACTGAAAGCGGCGAACGCATCGCCGTTCGGTAACTTGAAATGCAAATAACCGCTTCTACCAATTCTACTCCTCGCCCTCTGGCTATTGCCCGTCTTATTAGAACCTTTGTCAAGTTAATGCCCTGCTTTTAGAACTGATACAGTCAATGTAACTGATATAGTTTTGACCATTTCATCAAAGTTTTAGAATTTACGACGCAATTCGAAAAGACTTCTAACAATTGAATATGCGCAAGAGAATATTTCTGATCATTTTCGTCGCAATGTTATTTTCAACATCACAATATCTATTTTAATGTCACATCTTAAAGGTGCGTCGGACTCGGAATTTATCAGAAGTCCTGGCCGCGTCCCGAACACGAACAAACACAGCGTCGAAGGGTCGAATCCCATATGGATGCACGCTTACGAAAACGAATGGTTCAAGAGCGACGAGTCGTACAGCCATACGTCCGAAAGGGATTCACTCGACGAGAACGCGCTTAATAACGAAGAGATGATGAACGAAGCTAATACAAACCAAAGAGCTGAGGATAAACCATATTACATAGAGCCAAGAATTTCAACTATCTCTAGGTATGGAGCTACTCTTGTGATAAGTTACAGCTTATTCTTGATTGCAACCGATAGAACTTTGGTGAATTGAAAATAAATCATTCAAAATATTTTCATAACAATTAAGACGATTGCATTTTTCTCTTTTTCGCGTGCACGCCATTTCAAAATTTCGACTAATTGATATTATATTTCAAATATTTTACGTTTCCAATGCGATATCGTTGCATCGAATACGCACAATGCGTGACATATAATCCATGTATAATATACATTTATTATTACATTATACATTTGTGTTATTACAGTGTGGAGAGTATCGACATTGAAAATAATTTTAACAGAAATTCACCGATTTACTCAGGACAAAATGCGATCGTCAATCCCCTAGGAAAAAAGATCGAAACAACGGAATTATAGCAAATCAATAAGTATTGAGGTCACGCGTGATTCACGCTACCTATGCCACTGAATGTTCTTTAGATGCAGAAATAAAACCCGGGATTATTTTGTAAATAATACGTTGCGTAAACGAACTAGAAAATAGAATACCTCCTCATCGACTGTTGTAACTTTATAGAAGATGCAAGATTCCTGCAAATTATTTATTGTAACAAATTTAGCATGAAAAAAAGTACTTAACTCACAATTGATATATATTTCTATGAACGAAATGTGTGACAAGAGAGATATCTTAGCGTAACGAATGCCGAGTTGTTTTTTAACAATTTAATTTTTATCTTAATATCAGTCAACGTCGACTGCTTGCACAACGACTCATTGTACAACAAATTTTTGTACACCTTTGTATTTTTTATAGACAAATAAATGATTTTTTTCAGTAAGCTCCGTATTCCTATTTCCCTGAACAACATCCTTTTCGGCTTAAAAAGACGAAGTGGAGGCGTGCGCCTAACGGGCGCAGTTAAACGCATTGATTATTTTTACGAATTCTAACAGTGGCGGAACACCTGACATACATATACGAAAGAAAATGAAGGAGTCCGAATGATCGAGGTATTATACGCACAGCAGGTCACGGGTTGGGAAAAAGTTAGGTAGCCGAGGAAACGGTTACCTATTCTCTTATCGTCTTCCTGAACGTCAGGGTTGCGTGCAACCTCATGCTAATCCAAAGCAGCTATATAACCGACCGGTCAGTGGTCGACCTCATCGAGGTACAAGCCTCTTTAAGGCGTTATGGCGTCCTTTGCCCTTTCCATACACAACCGCAATTATGGTGGCGTACTTTCCGCCGGCGAAAAGTTATTGTCCGGCAATAATACTATGAAAGTGCAAAAACGTTTCAACATCTTTGCGTGCGTATAAATCTAAAAATAAAAGCTGTATTTTAATCAATCCGTGCTTTTCTCGCTGCTAAACGTACAAGACGTAAAAATAACGATTGAAACAGCAATGATAAGACATTGCAATTTTCTGGGCCAAATATTTTAATTTACAGCTGCGTTTTAAGACTTGGCGATTTAAGTCGGCGCGCAGTTCTCGTTTTCGAATACTGTCACGATAGGTGGCATTCGGGAATCAACATTAGACTGTTTATTGCGATGAATAGGAAGGTTCAGGTTCAAGCCCTGGCTAAGGTAATATTTTTCGCAATAAATTTACAATATGAAATATTTAGACACTAACACCCTTTAGACGGCTCTTAGGCCCGGTTTCACCAACGTTGTTCAACTTTAAGCTTCGTTTAATTCGTTCTTTGTCTCTTTCCAACTGTTACTTTAGAAAGAGACAAACGTGAATTAAACTAAGATTAATGTTAAGCGACATACAAATTGTATTAATTTGTTAATTTAAAAACTTACGAGTAGAATATTGTATCGTGATGTTTTAAGATTATTGTTCAAATTAGTAAAACAAGTGCGCACTAATTCACTGTGGCCCTCATAGATTAGCTTTCCGATGTTTATCAGTATTCCTTTTCCAATAAACACGCAAATCCGCGTCAAGAAGCCCTTCGTATTTGAGAGAAAGAAGGGGGATAGCAATCAACTTCTATCTGATTAATCGAAACAGTGAGACATCAAAAAGCTCCATTACTTTCTATGTTATATTTACGAAAACAAATTTTTCGGCTAATATTTCACTAATAATTAAAGAATTTAATGTAACTTATCCTAAGTAATTTTGAAGAAATTAAATTGCAAATAATAATCAAACATATTATTACTTTATCAAACTACGCATATGATTTGCACATTAAAAGAAAATATTATAAAACATTTATTTTATTGAAAATTTAAATGTTCGTCATTTTCATTAAATATTTCAATTTAGAATTTCCCGATATTTACAACCGGTAATACGACGCGTCTTTAGAAAAATGTATCTGTATTACTTTATATAAATATGAAAGCTAGAAAAAGTAGCGACCTCTCATTTATGCATTATAATTATCTTAATTGATTAGAACAATTGTAAGCACTCGAGAACCTGTTACAGATAGTTAAGTGCATCTTCGATATTCTGATGGAGGGGATAGTCGAACGTGACGTACACGTGACTCGAAGCACCGGCATCAACGTAGGGGTTGAACAGTACAACCCCTTTCACACGCGCGGAGTACGCGGCCGCGTGAAGTGTGCTTCCACGCGATACTCGAGAATGCTGTCTCTGGATCGCGGTTGTCCGCCGTGCACTTCAGTGATTTTTCACAAGTGTGATCTCCGGAAAGGAATAATGAACGTATTACAACGCAAACTCGAACTCTACGCGCGAAAATAATTATGTGACAGCGTGTCGAAAGTTAACTTGCGGTAGAGAACATAATGCTAAAAACGGAGGGGCAAAAGTTAACTCGCCCTCGAGGATTGTTTCCGAAAGTAGCAAAAACCACGAATTTTTTCGTTCTAGAAATGAGTGCATCACTGCCGAAAAAGTCGTTTGATCTGTGATCGATAAGTACTCGCAGAAACATGACGTGTTCAACAATCTTGTGATTATCTGTGTTCTCAGGTAAATTTATACATTTTAAATAGTTTTTGACCGACACAATGAGCTACATTTTTTAATTGCACAGCAATTATTTATAAGTCATAACACTATAAAGTTTTTTTTTTTGCAAAATTGCTTTTGTAACTGGCCAAACTTTTAATAGCATCGCAATGCAATTTTGATAATGTGGGGTCATCAATAGCGTTCAGTTTTTAAGTGACACGAAACACAATGACGGCATTTTTTATTTGTTTATCACAAACAAAATAAGTCACGAGTGAAGAACCTTAATTAAAATTATAAGACTCCTTCCTTAATGTAGATTCCAGGACAAAAATGTGTAAACTTCATGTAGGAGAAACATCGTATATTAAATATTTAAAGTAATATTTTATATTAAAAACTTCTTTTTTTCTGTGCTCTATTTTCCCTCAATGTATTATAATAAAATCTCCAAAGCCGGAAAGTAATTTCCTTTCTAATACAATTTCGCGGAAAATACCCTCAGAAAGTTATAAGGTAAATGATTTCTCTATTAATGTGCAATGAGATATCGGTATTGCATTGTGTATTTTGTTATATATACATGTATATATTGTATATATAATAAAATGTCGATGCAATCGACAAGACATATCGACATCCCTCACGTGCACTGAAACACCGCAGCGGCAAGCACAATGCACATCGAGCATGCATTTATTTATTATATATTTATAAGCTGCCCGGTGAAGGTTCGCATGGATTTTCAATTGTGTCCACGGATATCGACTCTCGCAAGTATCCGGCCGGCACAGGTTGCGAAAAAGAAAAAGCCTATCGATTGCTCCGGCGTGGACACGGACCGGTAAAAATATATAGCAAGACGGTACGCGGGCTGGACGACGGGTTAAAGCCCACTCCATCGTTACACAAACAAGACTCATTATAGATCTACCGTGGGAAGTCGATACTGAATATTCCATCGAATGTCTTACGTTCGCTACACCGTAGAATATTTATGCAATGTCAAGGCATGAGACATTGACAGAGGATGTCCGTTGTAGGTAAAAACACAGAGTGCACATTATACGAGCATATGAATATCCTCGATGAAAAAAGCACGTCTAATAAAATACACACGTATCTACTGTAGTGGCTGTTTAATAATGAATTCAATATGCGCGCGCGGTTATCATATTATTTTTAAACAGCAGTGTTAAATAAAGCGTGATATATTTAAAAAAAAGCTTTAAAAAGAAAAATACGCGACTATCAAGTGTTTTGAGGGTTCTCGTGTATGAAGACACACGTTTTCGTGCGGAATTAGAAGGAAGCGGAGACAGAACAACCACTCGTCAACGATCGACTAATTTGACCCGCTTATCTATATGTTGGATATTTATTCAGTAATCGCATGTTGGTGATACACTGGACACGTCGTAGATCCTTTCCATTAATCGAACAATCATTCATCCCGGTTTTTAACTCGGATATATAATTAATGCATTAAAAAATTATATGCAGAAGACAAAGAAAATTTTTTTTAGAAAGAATTATCCAAAGAATACGCTTTCAAAATTTACTACCTTAATACCTTAAATACAATCTGCAAAGAAAAATTATATTACGGTTATGTGTTCTGTTCACTCGAGGCTGCGGAAAGGAACAGATCTGATAGGCGGTAAAATATGTCATCATAAAGTTTCTATGTCTACAGAAACGCAATGCACTGGACACGACAATACATTACTTCTGTTATATATGAGTGTTTGATGCCCCACATTTCCACATTTGCTTTAACAATTGCATATAACAGCGGTATATGCAAAACTATCTCCAATAAAATAATCTTATTCAAAATAATAATAAAGTTAAGTAGAATGTTCCAAAAGTGACGAACACAGTATTGTAAGATGTAAGTAAAAGTATTATAAAGTTACTATAAAGTTACTGTAAATTAATATAAAAATTTTATTATACTTATTCTATTATGATTTGTTTATGTGCTATATGCATAACGTTACATATTAATGTAATTATTACGTGAAAATCACTTTTCATTAACATTTCATTAACATGTTTTATTTACGTTTAAATAATGTATATTATTATAATATAATTAAATAAATATATTTTTACTAAAGATTAATAACGCTGTGGTTTAAATTGTATTACATATCTTATTTAATTTAAATTAAAACATTTATTAAGATTTAAGTATTAGATCATGACTCGACATACAATTATGACAGTATTATTAGGAAATTAAAATAGATTTTCCATTTATTGTACGATTGTGACAATATTATACTTTATAATGCGGATCGAAAACACGATGTGGAACACTTAATATACCGTTTTGAGACGCGACAATGAATACTCACGACCTCGTTTTATGATCATAAAATCGATATCTACCATCGTATCAAAACCCGCCATCTTTTCGCTATTACTGTCGATTACATTAATGTGAATTATAGCAATACGGTATTGCCGATTTGCCGTTACTTGCTCTACGCTTTAACGCGGGCCTTGCAAATTATAGGTTCGATGCCCTCTGGCTCTGTGTCTTATGCACTCGACACAGCACGAGTAAGGACTACGTTCAACAATTTCTTCTTTCAGAATGCCCCTCGTAGGAGCATGGTTTAAAGCGTGGGTTTATTTGGGGCTTGTTTGCGGTTGGGGCGAAGGCGCGCGGCCACGTTTCGACACATCCACGGATATGGGACTGGTGTTGGTGCCGGCCGACGCCGAAGTCGATTCCGTGATTTTCCGATTACGCGCCACCGACCAGGACGCGGACTTCCCTCTCGTGTTTGAAGTAGTCGGTAATTACGAAAGACGAGTACAAGTATCGCGTTTATTAAAACGCGACGTTCCATTCAGGAATTAGAGATGATTTCTAACACTTGGTTCGCAGCAACGATTACGCCCGTCGTGAGAATCGACAACTTACCGTGCACGTTGTACAATAAAGTCTGCCAGGCTAATGTAATTTTAACGAAACGCCTTATGCCTGGGCGTCTTCACGATTTCGCCGTCAGGGTGCGGGATACCAAGGGAGACTCAAATTCGATGCAGGCTACCATCTCCGCAACGAACGCCACGACGTCGCGTGATAAAATATTCCCTCACATTCCTTCCCTGATAATGATACCCGAGGTATGTAATAATTAATGGCTCTCCTAACGACGTTAATTAGGGCGCGTCGTAATTATTCCGACCTTTCTCTTACGCGTAATGCTCTACGAACTCTTTCGCGCGCGTTTATCGCTAATTATCGGTGTAGTGCACGGGTACAAGTACAGAATCTGTTATCAGGCAACGCGTAACATTAAGAATTAATGCAAAACGTGCTAATAGGACGCTAAACCAGGCAGGGAATTAGATTACCTTCTCGTACGAGCCAACTCCTGGAGCGGCAAGCCAGTTTACATCGAATTATGGGTATGCGTTTAATAGACACCTCGTATTCGCGTAATCGGCAGTAGCGTAACGCAAAAAAAAAATGTCACGTTTCAGCAACCGAAAGAACTTTTCACTATTCGGCAGCGACAGACGCCCACGCAGACGCGCGGGGTCATTACGTTGATCGGCGAGCTGGACTTCGAGACGCAATCGATGTACACCCTCACCATTTACGCGACGGTACGCATAATTGTCCAATGAGCATAAAATACACACGCGCGCGCGCACGTCATCGGTACAATTTGTTTCCAAGTAGGATCCTTACACGGAGTCTGGAAAGGATACCAGGAATATTGCGGGACTAAATATCGTCGTCATCGTGCAGGACGTGCAGGACGTGCCGCCAATTTTCACCCTAGCACCCCCTTTAACCAGGCTTAACAATTCCGTGCAAATCGTGAGTGAGGCCCACCGCGTGCTCAATTCGTTTCATTCGCGTTAATCTGTGCCCGCATAAAAAAAAGGATATATTTTAAAAGTTTCATGTTTTACATTCTACGTCGATAAAACTCCCACCCGAAATGTTAAGGACCGTCTACATTGGGAGCAAGCAGTAAGAAGTAAGAAAACCCATAGCCTTTACTTATCAGTGTGAAAGCTAAAGTACAGGCATAATTTTACAAAATATCGATAGCACTGGTCGAACTGGTCGCTCTAATTCGCCGAGAGTATGCGTCAGAGCTGAAGTGATTCATTTCTTTACTCCTACTCTCACTTCTTACGCCAGGCTTACTTCATCTACCGTAGACGATCCTTTACTCAATCGCAGTAGCTGTTTTAAAATCCTTTATGTCGTTTCAAGGGAGACGTAATATTACGAGTTCACGCGGAAGACGGAGACAAGGGAGTGCCGCGTGAAATCACGTACGGCCTGGTGTCCGAAGGCAACCCCTTCATACCTTTCTTCAACATTTCGGAAGCAACCGGTAAGGGGCATCGTTGCATTTTCAATATCTCGCATGCACGGCGCGACGGGGAGGTAAGAGAACTGGGAGAAAGTAATTTCGTCGCCGAACGTGCCACATTTCATTCTGAATCCTCGGTCGCGTGCATACCAATTATGCTACGCGAGTTGAGCGCGCCCGAGGGTTAGAAGGACTTCTATCGCGCAGATGCAAACTAGAATTGTAGTGTAATTAATTTATCCGGGCAGTTGAGTCATCGCTAATTCACCGATCTATCGCACGTCACGGGTCGCTCCCACCTGACAATCTCGGTGACGAGGAAAAGTAATGGCGTTGATTCATATTCCCCTTTGGCACACAAGGCTGACCTCATTTCGCGAAAAGCGCCGGGCAATGATTAAGCAGGGAAATTTGTTCGCTACCGTTCCGCCGATGTCGATCTTCCATTCCTTGATAGCGAAGCAATTTGTTCCACCTTCCACGTAAAGGCCGCGGGAGAAATCACCGCGTATTCACTGACTCGCGTGCACATTTTTCATTTTTTTTTTTCTATAAACGTTTCAGACGATCTTCCTCGTAGCAAGCTAGGAAATTTTCAACTACGGATCGCATCAAGATGAACTACAAATTGACAAATGACTGTCGAGAGCGAGAGTATTTTCCTTAAGAATCTACGGGTTCATTTTGTCAAATGGAAGAATTCGATCGACGAGAGGGATTTCATAAAACATTATTCTTTTCTTTTTTTTTAAGTAGAACTTACGCACGAGTGAAAAATGTGCTAGCGGAGCTCTTGCTATCTATCATCGCGTTCTCGGAATATCAGATTTTTCATGGAAGCCTAAATAAGTCAGGCGAGAGCGCGAAAAATTGGCGAGGAGTAAACAGAAGGAGCTAAAGGTGGTCGGAATAAGTCTGGACAGTCTACGGCCAAGTATCGATCGTTCTCAGGGGTCACTCTCTGCTTTTCAACCTGCGATGCTTATCATTCCGTGGCAAGGAGCATGCGATACGTACTACGACTCCTTGCGTGTGCGGGTTCCACCTACATCCAGCGGTGTACACATTCATCCCTCGCTGCGAACGATTTCTTAAGTCGATTCCGCGGGTACATTATGTAAAATTATTGCCGGTCAGCGTGCGTGCGCGGTACGGAGTCGAGACGGAGAAGTAACGAGGATAAGGGAATTTCGCCTTCATTATCTCCGCGATGTTTTATTCATATTAAAAATAGTCTACGTAGCATCGCTACCACCAGTTCTCCAAGAAACAACGAATCGTCTTGCACAGAAGTTCGCGCGCGTGCGGAAATGGGAGATCGTATGTACGTATATCTACACGTACGACGCGAAAATGTGATAAATCAACGTTGAAAAAGACACTAATTTTGGGAGAAACGATACCCCAAGTAGAGACGATACGGAACTTTGACGAATACTTTTGCCAATCTCTACAACGGTTCTCTTACAGACAACATTATTTGCGATTATTGTGCAAGAGCAGTAATTTTTTTTACAAGTATTTTTAATATCAAGAGTAACGAGTTGAATGAAAAATTGATCGATGATTAACACGAACGTCATAAATTTACGATGTTTAGGTGAGATCGTTCTCGCTAAGCCTTTAGAGGAGCTCACACAAATTACTCACGTTGGCGCACCGGTCGTGCTCACCGTCGTCGCTGAAGAAATACGGAGATCTAGGGACGAGCCGCCGGCTCAGGCGACGGTCGTCGACGTCGGTTTCCTTCTTGGAGAGCCAGGCAATAGCCCGCCGTATTTTGAGAATGATAAGTTGGTACCCGATGATTTTAGTAAAGAGTCAGGGCAATGTCTTTTCGTCATTATTCGACTTTGGAAAAAACGAAAACTTTTACTTGCCTATATTACAGCTTTTCTAATTTCCCAATACCCGCATTACATTGTTCGTGATAGCGCGGTTTCTTCACGATACGTTGTCTCGTTACTCTGGGAAAAAAAGATAGGGCCTGAGCAGAATGGCTGTCTTATACCTTTAAGACTGCCTTAGGACAATGTTTTATATTTCAAGTTTAACTCTAACAATAACTGTCTTACGTCTTAAGAGTACAAGGCAGCTTTCTGCTCGGGCCCATAGTTAGCAAACCATTTTGGGGCCCACAATTAGTAGTCGAATTACTTGGATTGTTCGTAATTTTACTCTGGGAAAAATTTTGACCGTTCTTTTATTTTGTAGTTAAACAACTTAACATTTCGGTTAGTGCCTCTTAAGTGAAAATTATCCTTGCGTTACTGAATGTCGACAGAACTAATTGAGAGAATTGATTAGTGTTACTTAAAAATCTTGGATATAGAATAGCTAATTGCGATTTTTAGTTGCGCGGGGTAAAATTCGTAAAAGATTAGAGTCACGGACAATCAAAATAATTCGATTACTAATTGCGGGCCCCAAAATGGGCTGCTGACTGTCTTTTTTTCCCCCAGAGTACTCGTTTATGATATTTATTTATGCTCAATACTATTTGTAGCTACGTCGCAACGATACCAGAGAATCTGGAGCCGGGTACCGTGATAATGTTCCCCGAGCAATATTCGCCCAGAGTCCGCGATGAGGATATCGGTAAGGCCGGTGTCTTCGCGTTGAAGCTACAGAATAACAATGGCACGTTCGAAATCAATCCGACAGTTGCCGAAAGAACGGCGGACTTTATTCTCATGGTACGAGACAACGCGCTCATCGATTACGAGATGCACGAAAGTTTGTCTTTTAAGGTACGCATTTCTAATGCAAAGATAATGGACTTCGATCTTGCTATTTGAGTTATATTGTATTGTTCTTTTACTACAGGCGACTGTGAAATAATTAATTTTGTTAATACTTAAAAAGAAATGTTGTCCCACGTTTAAGTAAATTTAATTAATATTTATATGTAGATTATCGCTCAAGAAGTTGGCCCAGCGACAAATCTGTCGGCGACAGCAGCGGTCGTAATATTTATACAAGATGTGAACGATAACGCGCCGGTCTTTGACGAGGAATCTTACGAAGTTACGTTATCCGAAAATATCACCGCTGGGACACGAGTGATTCAAGTAATAATTAATGCCTGCTCTAAATAAATATAATGAGAATAAATCGAGTATATTTTCTATCAATCTTATTTACGACGGGCTTATTTGAGAATTTGATGTTACACGAATTCGAGAGAAAAAGGGACAATTTTACTAACAGGTACATGCAACCGACAAAGATACCGGACTTTTCGGCAGCATTCGTTATACAGGAATAACAGGACGAGGTAGCGACGCTCTCGCGATAGACGCCGATACGGGATTAATCACGGTCGCGATGGGATCGTCTTTGGACCGTGAAATGGCAGCGCAGTTACAATTAACTATAAACGCGCGCGATGAAAACGGCAAAGGTAACACGGGCGTAGCACCTTTGATAGTGAATTTGCTGGACGTGAATGACAACGCGCCGATTTTTGAGAAAGATGCCTACGAGTTTACATTGAATTCCGATCTGACAAATTTTTCAACGGCCGCCTTTATAAAGGTAAGTCTCCATGTCTTTGACATTTCCATTTTAATCGTTTGATTTTCATTCGCAAGAAGACTTCCAATGAATGTATCTGACACGTGAAATACGTTGTAATTCGCGCAGGCCGTTGACGCCGACGCCGAATCGCCGAACAACGAAATTCGCTACGAACTGATTCACGGAAATTATGAAAATAAATTTTATTTGAACGAGATTACCGGACAACTAATATTGCTGTCGCCCATCACGAAGTTCAGGCGGAAGAAACAGAGCGTCTACGACAATTTTTCGAGGAAACTACACAGGGGAACAGAGACTTCTCAACCGGAACTCGTAACACATGAGACTGCAAGAACAACGGCGTCTGCGGATGTTGCCGTTTCAACGGAGAGCATCGCGAGTGAAGCTGAATTGAAACGCCAAGTCGGCGAGATAAAAAGGCACCGAAGAAAACGAGCGGAAGCCGATGTCTTATACACTTTAACTGCCAGGGCGTATGATCTTGGTGAATATTCATATAGTAAATGTAGCTCTTGGCGAGCGAGATAAATCACGAACGAGGACTGCAAGTTTCGTGGAAATTTTATGATTTAAGCGGAAGGATACTCTTTCTCTTTTCCTCACTAACGCGATGTTCTAGGTGTACCTCATCTCGCGAGCGAGACAGAGATCTCCGTCGTCAGGGGAACTGCCATGGAAGCTCGCATAATGATGTTCGTCGTGCCCGGAGAACGTCCGAATTTAACGAAAACCACGGAGACGTTAGCCACTATCACTGGCGGACGAATTACCGTGCTGGATACACGTCCTTACGTGCCGGATAATAAAACTGGCGTGACTGCCCCGGCGGCAGAAAAAAGGTTCACAGAGACTCACAAAGTGTCTAATATTTCGAGAACAAAAACTATTAACCAACAAGAATATTCCTAAATGTCGCCAGCAGTAATTAACAACGTCAGTGTTTTCCGACCGTATCTGGCATTTTTTTAATAATACAGAAAATTTATTGCGAACACTCCAGGCGGGCGCGCGGGGAAGTCCAGGTTCAAACCCTGGGCTGAGGTAAACATTTTTCGCAATAAATTTTCTGTATTATTAAAAATGCCAGCTAGGGTCGAGAAAACAGCCAAAGTGGTTGAGAAATATTAGTTTGGACATTGACGATTATTTGCACGAATGATTCTTCTCGAATCGACTATAAAAGTTGGAACGAAATTTGAAATATTTTAATTGCTAATCGGTCATGGATCTCTTTCATGCCTCTGTGATCTTCTGCTGACAGAACGATCGTGGTAGCGCGCGTCGAACAGACCGAAATCGGCACCCCTTTGGTGGACGTGGAAAAAATTCGTAACACATTAGCCGCGAATGGGGTGGGCATCATCGGCGGCGCAGGCACTGCCAATGGGTCTATGACGTACTACGAGACTACCACGAAACTTCCAATCGATGGAGCAATTCACGATGGGGGAGATAGCGCGGGGACCTACGTAAACAAAACGATCAGCAGTGTTCACGAGGAAGTAGTGAGTAGACGTTAATTGCCCACATTCGCTAACTTTATCGCATGACACGTCAGTTTTCATTTAAAATTTTATTACTCGTTGTAGACGAAAACTGTATTGCTTATTACTAGTTTTTTTAAATTAATTTATGTTTCCAGACAACTTTAAACGTGTTACAAAATATCCTTTTCTCTCTTCTTACATCCGCGATAACTTTATTACCGGACAAAAACAGACCTGAGAAATAATTCGGTGGAAAATGGAGAATATGAACATTCAACTTTTAATGCGGAATACAATGTTATTCTTCTATTTTGAGACTTGGAGTATCTCGCGTCTTAAATTTTGCCAAGGAGTGTTTCCCCGAATCATATTTTTCTCTTATCCCAGTTGGCAATTTTCTATTTTAGAGAAATGAGAAATCAGGATTCTTTTTCAGACTGTGTACAGAGCGGAGAATAAACTACTGTTCTGGTTACTGATTATTCTGGGCCTGCTAATGCTGCTGGCTATCGCGGCGCTCATCATTTGTTGCATCTGTCCAGGCTGCCCATTTTACATGGCGCCCAGAAAGCGCAGAGTTTACTCGTCAGAGACGCTCGTCGCCCGATCCGACGGTCGACCGAAACGTCACGTTCATCGAAAGCCAATGGCTACAATCGACAGTAATTACCCTTGTCAACTATTTCGCTTTCAAACGCTTAGAAATAATTCTCCTGTAAATATTACAATCCAGTTTCGCGTGTTTCATAATTTATAAATTGTCTCTCTGCATAAAGAAAATTGGCAACTTATTAACAAGAGCGATGTATCAAATAACAGTCACATCGAACGGAAAGAAACAAGCCTGGAGTGCGGACCCAACTCGAAGAAACTGGCAATTCAATCGACGGAATACGAAGAACGGTGGCTTAGCGTCACTCCCTGGTGACGTCGTGTACATCTCGGAGCGTCCTCCAATCGACCAAGCAAACGTGGAATCGCTGAGACTACGCGACGGCCCGGCTTACGATCCATCGAGGAGAAGGAGATTCGAAGAGCAAGAGAAAATGTACGTAGAGGATGTCGAGGAGAGGAAGGCTAGGGATTACGACACGGACGCAGATTCCCTGCAACGACACGAAATCGAGCGCGGTTCGGACAGTCAGCGTCAGGCTTACAGACATAGGTAAAGTAGAACTTTTCGTTATGAAGTAGAACGTTCTTTATAGTAATTTCGCGATAACCGTCAATGATTTTGAAGCCTGGATGTGAAATGCAAAATAAACCGGGAGATATTGCAAGTCTTTTTACATTTTGCTAAATTAAAAAATTAAACTTGTGCAATATAAACATGACCGATTTCATCACAGAGACTTTTGTTATACTTCGTTTATTAAAATATATATTTAAAGTCGTCTAATAATTTTTCTTCCCGCCGTTAATCAACTACTGGGGACAATAATATTCTTCTTGTAAAATGTACATACATCTTTATAACGTTATACACTTTTAGTATCAAAAACTCAAAGCTCAGTGGTCGAATTGGTGAGACGCCCGTCTAGAGCGTAGGGAAGTCCAGGTTCAAACCCTGGCCGAGGTGATATTTTTTCGCAATAAATTGTCCCTAATTAAAATTACCAGTTGTGTCGGTTATCAATTTTCCTACACTGCTGATTCGAAGAGTTTATTTTCCAAAAATTGGATGTCTACTTCCTTAATTAAAACCGACACTTTTAACACACGTTTGACAAATAATAAACTTGAAATAAAAATTGTGCCAAACTATTATCGCAGTGAGATTTTTCCCAGTTACAAAACGAAAGATTAACGATATATCCCGTATTATCTCGTTACAGATACGTCGACCCTGAATTGAACGAGACAGCGATAAGAGAGCAACATTTCTACCGCGACGGTAACGCGGAGGTGCTGCAATTAGTAACGCGCGGACAAGTGGAGGACAGAAGCCAACACCGCCACTATCCGGCGACTTTCATAGTGGACGGCAAGGACGTACTTCTGCAGCGGTTCATGCAGGATCAGAAAGCGCGGTACGAGCAGCCGATGCAGGAAACCGAGGCGATACGCACCATCGACTCTCACCAGCGCTCGAGGAATTTGTATCAGCACAAACAGGAGATTCTCCTCTTGCCGGAGGAACTGGGGGAAATTAGGCGTCAACGTGCGGAAGAGTTGGAAATCGGCGCGCAAAAGTTGGCAATGGACGACGAATACACGGGGCAACACATGGACGTGGAGTCGCAGATGCGGGACGTTCGCCGCCAAGAGATCTCGACAAACGTGACCGGGATTACGTCCAAGGACAGGCCGTCGATCGTCAAAGACCAGGCGCAATCGACGGCGGCGCAGTCGTACGCGTTTCACGACCTGGAGCTGGCGAGACAGAACGCTCTATTGACGAGGCTGCTGTTGGAGAGGGAATCCAGGCACGCCGCTGGCGTGATGATGGACGCCGCGAGTTACTTGGAGACTCAAAGTCTTCCGGGGCAAGTGGCAATCGCGACGCAGACTGACAGAGCCGCCGCGACACAGACGGAACGACACATCCGGAGCAGGAGTGACAACGACGAGTCCGACGAGGATACGCGCAGCCGAAAGAGGATGAAGAAACGTCACGGCGAGAGCGAATCGAGAACGCGGACTTTATGGATGAAAACACCCATCGAGGAAGAGGAGGGCCCGTGTTTCGATAAGCGACTGAGCACCTTGAGAAAGAAAGTGCAGGACGTGAAGGAGGGACGAAAGGTGTCCTTGGAGCCTGAAGTGCTGCGGGAAATCTCAGATTCTCTCGACGAGAATGGCAGCACTTACCGCGAGAAGGGGAGAAAGTCAACGAAAACTTGTCAACGGTACACGGAAGAGAGCAGCGTCGGATACAAAGTACTGGGCGAAGAGAAAAACGGTTCCTCCTCGTCGACAGAGGTGTGTAAGAAACGTGAGAAATCTTCCGGTGAGAAAAGAATGGAGAGCTTGTCGTCACCGGAAGTAAGCGTCGACAACGGACAATATATTCGCGAAACGACGGAGAAGAAAAGTTCGAGGAAAGAGAGTAGAGTCAAGAAGCAAAAGAAGGTAGAATCCGTGATAAAACCTAGCTTTCGCGTTTTGGAGAGAGAGATCACGATGCTGACGAGGAAACTGAGTAAACTCGCTGACAAAAAGGTGCCGCAGACCACCGAGTCCGAAAGTACGAGCCAGGAAAAATCGAAAACATCCAAGGACTCGAAAAAAGATTCGGATCAGAGTACATCCAAGAAAGAAGGAGACTCGAAGAAACACAGGCGGTTCGAGACCTCGCCAAGTATATCGAAAGAGACGAAGAGAGAAAAGTTTAAGTACCAGCAACCGCAGGTAATGAGCCCCGGCAGTTCCGAGTACGAGTACGCGTTCGAGAAATCGAACAAGTCGAAACTGGCTTCTCGTCAAGAAGCTGCGAAGCACAAGCAGACAAGTGGTCACGCAAAGCTTAAGAGGCAAACGCAGATTGAACGCAAGAAGCAGATCGTCCCGCAGGATCGAGAGCTCGAGAAGCGCGCAAGTGCCGCGAGCAAAGAAAGCGGCAGGCCGAAGACTGAGAAGACTGCCAAAATGTCGCGTGCGCAAAAGTTGGCAGCGATTGGTCGTAGGGAGCACGTTCACATCTCGGAGGAACGGAGCACGAGTACAAGTTCCGATCGTGTGAATGGCAAGAAGGACTCGATTACCAGTCGAGACACCGACCAAAAAACTACAGGGTACTCAGAGTTGAGTCATACGTGTCAGCGAACATCGAAACGGCGGCTGGATCACGCGAGCGAGAAATTTTCCGACGATTTCGTAACAGAGCCGCGGAGAAGAGACATCGACCATCAAAGCGCGCTTTACTCAGCAATCGACAGAAACGCGGACAAGGAAGACACTGCGAGCGGCAAAGGAGATGCCGAAGTAATACAGCAATTTTCTGACGATTTTACACCGGAACCACAGACAGTAGAACTGGAACATCAAACGCAAGCTGCTGTCGAAAGTGAGATTTTCGAGAGCAACGGGCAAAGTGTACAACTTGATTTTGGTAAAGAACGAGTGAGTCCGAAGGAAGCCGCTGTTATAACTGAAAGTGAAGAACAAGGTGTATCTCATGACTTTGGCAAAGAGCATTTGACGCTGAAGGAAGCTGCTGAAGATGCCGCAGTTCTTCACATTCTGGAAGATACGCAGTTCAAAGGTGAGACAATATTAGACGCTACAAGCAAAGAACAATCTAAATCGTTCGAAGTCTCCGGTAAAGAGTCGGATGACAGCAGCAAGAGAACAATTTCTCCAGATCCTCCTGCTCTGAAAACCTCAGAAGAAACGGAGAAACTGCCATCTTACGGTGACAAAAGCGCTGTCGAAAGGAGAATAGCTTATATGTCCGGAAAGCATAAAGAAGCGGCAGAAGAATCTTCCTACGAAACCGAAAAGGAGATGTTAGAAAAGGAAGTGTTAGAAATTATTCCGGAAAAAGAACATGAATTCCAAGCATTAAGAGATGCCGGAGAGACTGCGAGAGAAGAAGCGAATATTCTGGACGAGCACATGGAGGGTTTGAAAGAATCAACTGCAACGGAGCACATTGAAGGAGAACGTAAGGAAAATGAGTTATATAGTGACCTCGCTTCATTACCATCGGAAATAGAAGATTCAAAAGACATTGAATATGTTACACTACATTCAAGCGAAGAAGACAAAACTGTAGAATTGTATAAAACTGAAAGCGATCAGAGAGAAGAATTAAGTCCAGAATCAAAGAAGCGTGTCGAGAAGGAAATTTCTGCGACAAAAGATGCGAGAGATATCGAACAAAAGATTGTACAAGATTTAACGCAGAGAGGAAATGAAGAGGTGCCGTTACGTGAAATTGAAAGTGACGCAGAAAGATCGAAGGAATATGCAATTCAGGAATTCGTCGCGGAGGAAAGGGAAGAATCGTCAGCTGAAGCGTTTGAAGAACCGTCCGATATCAGTCCATCTCTAACAGATGACACCAGAAATGTAAATGGCACTCAGAGGGCGTTTGCAATCGACGATGCCACGTTACCGTACATCGACGAAACTAGTGACGAAGCGTCAAAATCAGATCACGATTTGACTCAGTCTGAGTTCACCGAACTGCCAGATATTATGAAGAAACCGACCGACGAAGATGAAGCGGAGCGTTTAAGCGATGATCTCAAGACGGAAATCGAAAGCCATGAAACTAAGGAAGGATCGCACGTATCTCCTAAAAACATGTCTGACGTTGACGAAGTTAAACGGGAGAAAATTGACGAGGACAAATCTCTCGCGCCTTTAACGGATGCTACTTCCAGAGAGGAGGTTATTAAAGAACGATCACAAGTCGAGCATGCAAAGGAGAAAGAAGAACCAGAACTCGAGGAACACGAAGAAAGAACGGAAGAAGTATCTACGTCAAAGGGTAGGCCCGACGAAGAAACACTCGATAAGGAATCTTCTGTCGATCAGTTGCCGAAAGATACGAGTCCGCAAGAACCGGCTGTGAGTGAGCCAGAGAAAACGGACAGTTTCGTGATAATCTCTGAGAGCGCAGCGGTCGCAGAGCCACGAGACAGAGGAGAGCAACAGGCAGACGTAAGCGTTCCAATTTTTAGCAGCTTTATTGATGATACACTTGATGTTTCGGAGGAGAGCGACTCATCCAGTGATGTTTCCAGGAAAACAACGCTGTCCACGAGACCCTATGATACTCCGCGCAATCGGCAAAAGTGGCAGCAACAAGAGAGCATTGAAATAGCGGGAATGTCCGGCGTACGAACGCTCGAAGATGGCGGAGACGCGAGGGTAGAAATCGAACCGGAAGAGGATACAGATAGCAATTTATCGCTCGATGAAACTGAGAGGACGGAAGGTTCGACCACAACCGAGACAACGAGCGAATTAAAGGAAGTCGCCGCTGCGTCGGAAGAGATTTCTTCCGGCGTTGAAGCAGTTCCGTCCGATTTACCGGGGAGAAACGGCGAAGACGCGACGGACAGAGATTTCGAGTCGAAAACCGAAATTGAAGAACTAGACACTGATATAAAATCAGAGATAAAAAATTTGTTGTCGACAATTCAAGACATAGTTCCGTTGACTCTCAGTATTAAAGAACTAAACGGCACGCCAAAGGAAGACACTGATGTAATTCCGGTGACAAAGAAAGACGTGGAATCTAAGAGCGAGACAGCTCGTAAAAAAATCCAAGAGATTTCGAAATCTGCGAAAGAAAGTGCTAAAAGTGAAACTAAATTGCCTTCAAGCAAGTCTGAGCAAGTGGAAGAAGATAAAACGAAAGCTGAAGTCGCCGAGATATACAAAACAAGAATTAGAGATAGCGACAAAATAAGAAGTGAAAAGAGTAATATACCGTTAACTTCGGAGAAGTATATTGCAAGAGCTGTATCTTCCGAACGTTTCGTGAAGAAGACAAAGAAAGTCGAGCGACCGAAGGCGCCTTCTCCCTGGGAGAGAAAACGCGTTCCCGACAAGCCGGAAGAAAAAGCTACGCCAAGTTATTCGCAGCGTCGACCTCGCAAGTTTACCGACGGCGATTCGGAGAAGCGAGCGAGAGCTGTCGAATCGCAGAGACGATCGCCGAGGAGGGAAGAGGAGCGCCAGCGGAAACAATTAACGCCCAAGTCGAAGCTCAAGGCAGACAAGAGGTCTGCAATTTTCCCGAAAACCGGCGAGATCGATACGAGTAAGACGCGATCGAAGTACATGGCTTGGTACGACAAGAAACGCGAGGAGTCGGAGAAGAAGAGGAAAGCGGCGGACGATGAGGAGCAGCTGCCACGCTGGGTGAGCAGGGGCTTGAAGCAAACGGCGAAGCAGAGGGAGAGGCTAGCGGCGGAGCGCAAGACTCCGGAGACGACGCCGCGCACCAGACGCAAGATCAAGCCTCTGGTGAACGTCGAGTCCGAGCAGCTGAAGGCTATCGTGCGTCAGGGGCGACAGTTGCGAAAGGCCGCGGGTACACGGAGGGAAGACCCGTCGATCGAGATATTCGCCCGGACACCGCCGGCCACCACCACCTCGGACACGCAGCACCGTCTGCAGCAGCACTCGGAATACAAATACGAGAGAATACCGCCGCCGTTTTATCTTCACCCGCCACCCCCGGCGCCGCATCCGTCGCCGCAGTTATCGCCGGAGAGGTCCCTCGAGATGCAACCGTGCAGGTCGCAGTACGAGCACTCCGAGGATGACTCGCATCCGGAAAATGCGGCGCCGTACCAGAGCGGCGGTCGGCTGCGCCATCAGCAGCTTCTCGAGAAGAAGAGCGTCTTCGATATCGCGTACAGCGAGGCTGCGCCGTCGCAGCTGCGATCTGACAGCGCGACCCCGCCGTCCTAACTCGTAGACACTGATCGAATCGCAGAAACGATCGCCGAGGAGGGAAGAGGAGCGGAAACAATTAACGCCCAAGTCGAAGCTCGAGGCAGACAAGAAGTCTGCAATTTTCCCGAAAACTCGCGAGATCGATACGATCGTAGACATTCCCCTCGTATTATATATATGTATGTTTATATAGGAAAGTATCTATGATACAGCGAAAATAATTACTCGTTTCAGTAAGAATATTATATAAAATATTATTTCGATGCATTTTCAATTGTGTAACTATCCTCGTGCAGTATGTAACCAAAGTTCCTGGACTCTTTGATAATTGTTTGATAATTTATTGTGGTTGCTTTATATATTATACCAAAGATAACAATTTTATATACACTTATACGCAATAGAAAAAAATTAAATGTCTTGTACATATATTTCATAGCGTCTTGTTATTAAGTAGTACATTAATTATTGCATATAGCAATAATTTTTCTAACTAAGTACTCTCAGTTTCTTTACTGCCGGTGAAATATTATACGGGCTTATCTTTAAGAAAATGTAGTAAAAGTTGATTACCGAAATTTTATATTAAATTTTATTATTCCACAGATAATGTTTATATATATATTATATTAATACTTGTAAATATACATACGTATAAAAATATATACCGTACGTAATTCGTTTCATTCCCTTTTAATTAATTTAATTTAATTTTCTATTTCTTAGCTGTGCATATAAAGTATGAATTAGGAAGGAAAATTTTTTAATTGATTATTTCAATAAATTCGCGAATATACAGGGTGCACGTAATATTTTTCCAGAAATTCTCTGGAGACTGATAATTAAAAATCCCGTAATAATGTAATAATTTGAATATGTTACGGCGAAAAATATTATTTTATATGTAAAATAAACAAACAATATGCTCATACGCGGTTTTCAAATGAATAAACAAAGGTGATCAAAAAGTTAAAATAATTTGCAAAATCTGTTCTATGCGCGTTTTATTCAAACACGTAAAAATAATTATTTTTAAATAATTTGCATTGTATTGTGTCATGTACTGCCTTCAAAAATAATTGTCTCTGTATATTACGAAAATAATTATTGACATTTCCATTTATTTTGTAAATCAACTTTCAACCAAAAAATAACATCCCGAGCTTATTTTACAAATTTTTCTAAAGTTCGATACAACTGCGTAATAAAAAGTGTCTAATCAATTATTTCGTTGCTCTATTGCGAACGTTCAAATATTAAACACTTCAACTGGTCAATTCTAGCCCATCTACAGATTTCAAGAGGCAGTGAATTTGCAAGATTAATTCTCCGTAATATTTTTGTACTCGACTTGAATCTATTTTTCTTAAATGTCTCACAATATTTGTAAAGATATAAATAACGGATTCAGACGTCAAACAATTTACGAGAATAGATAATAAAAATTACTTCATTTCTGCAATTGTCATTATTAAAATTATAAGTTTCCGCGTAATTTTAAAGAAACAAGTTTCATATTTTTTAATTCTTTTCTAATATATTCCACATTTTATATACACGTCGTGTACGCATCTGATTGATGGTTTTCACAAATTCACTGGGTTCAGGATTCAAATAAAACCGATTCAACACTCACCAGCACGACGCGCAGCAGCGGAGGTACAGCATACATGTGAACCATGATCTGTAAAAAATACAAACATCCAGATTATATTAAAACAATTCTATCCTGACGTATTGCAGTTACAACCGGGACGTACATAAATCAAATAAGAAACGAGAACGCCTGTGAATTCGAGCAAGATATAGATAGTCCAGTAATTTTTAATCCACACACCTCATTAAAAAATTGGGCTGCCTACATCTTGCTCGGATCTCACAGGCGTTTCTCGTTTCCTATTTGACTTGTGCATTAAATTATATTATATTAAAACAATTCTGTCTTTGTGTATTACATATATAAATAAAATAATTAATTACTTAATTTCTCAAGTAAAATATTTAACGACACAGTTTCACAACTTCCAGATCTACATCGCGAAAAGTGACTCACCTCTCGGTTGCTCCGCCGGTGCCCGATGCCCTTCCTGGGCCTCCTCCTCCTCTCAGCAGATTCGTTTGATGCGCGCACACACACGCACACACACTCGCGAAATACACTCGCGGAAAAAAAACGGTTAAACACAATCGCGCGACACTTCGCGATACTTTCGCATAGAACTTTCGACGACGTCTACGATTTTGCGGACGGAAGGTTAACTCGAGGGGGTGCGATCGCAGCTGCGACTCGATCGGCGTGTAAGACGTACGACAATTAACGAATTTCCCATTAATTACGAGCAAACGAAACATTTAAACGAACGCCCGATGCATCTATTAACCGACACACCCGGGGGAAACTTACGTCCTGAATATTAGTCCCGTTGCCGAGCTGTGATCGACGCGTCTTATCCCGGAAGATCACCGTTCTATCCCGCCAATTCTACCGCCGGTAGATGGCGGCACCTTGCAACAACGAAACGTGATCGCGGCTGAATTCACGGTCGAATTCTGATCTTCATGTCGCAGGCTCTCGGGCCCGGTTCCACCGGCGTCGCTTAACTTTAAGCTTAATTCGTTCTTAATTGTCTCCTCCCGACTGCTACTCTAGAAAGAGACATGAATTAATCTCGTTGTCAGATTAAAGCGACGTCCGGTGAAACCGGGCCTTGGTCTCCGACGCGCGGCTCGACGCGGCCCGAAGGGCCCCAGGGAAAGACGATTCGTTTCGACGTCGATCGACGAAGTCCTTTCTCGTCGAGGCGTCACCGCGAAATAATGCGACAACGCGCGGCGAGCGTCGCGCGACGCGGTGACCTTGTGGAAGGGGAAGCAGCACACGCGGGCACGTGAACAGCACGCGCTTCCCGAGCGTCGTACGCCAACGGACCGTTCGCTTCGAACCGTTCAATCGTTGACGCTTCGCGAAATAAGAGATATTCGAGCGCGACATGATATTCCGTATCTCACGTCTCACATTAGTCGTCGGCGAACGACAGCCGGGCGATCGCTTAACCTTACCGTCCCGGTTCCGAAAACGACGGGCAAATTTAACTTCACGCCGGCGGGGACGCGAAGGCGCGATACGGAAATCGAGTGTCGCCCGTGAATGTCGCAGCGCGAAATTAAGTCCGGTTTAGAATAAACTCGACAGTTCGCAATTCCTCTCGTTCCCCGACTCGCGCTTTCGAGCGGGCGACGCTCGCGGCGACGAGCGATCGTCGGTCCCGCAGTCGCGACAACAGGCCCGTCGGTTACAAGAATTGATTAACAGCGCGCGCCCGTAATTACTAATTAATCGTGCAGAATGATTAAGTTCGGTTACCTCACGTGCTCGCTGCGATCGTGTTTGATGAGCTCGCGCGAAATAACACGGAGCGATTCGCGCGGCTACGCGCCCCGCCGAGCGTCGCTATGCGAATGATGGCGCGGCCGCCGGCGGCGCTGCGACCCCGCGGGCGGGGGGCGGAGCGGCGCGGCGCGGCGCGGCGCCGGCACGCAAAACAAACATGGCCCTGAGCACGTACGCCAACCGACCCCGCTTTGAAGCGTTTAACGCTTTACGGGATGCCAGCGCAAACAACTCGTCCTGGCTTCTTGTATCCGGGGCGCCCGGCATTTGTGGAAACGTGAAATTCAAACGGTAAGGACTGGATCACCGGATGCCGGGACACAGCCGCGATGCGATCCCGGTGAGCAATGATTCCGTCGATCGGTGTCGAGTCCGACATTGGTTGCGCTCGGCAGAGAAAGCCGCTTTGCAACTGTTGTAAAATTCGTGTTAAATTTAATCCCAAACGGTCCACACAAATTTTTGGGTTGATTTAACATAATATGCATATGTTAAATTAAATGATGACGTTAATACTCTGTTAATATTTTAACATGGAATAAATGCAAATGTCAAAATAATTTGGAATAAACTTTGTGTAAAATTAATATATTTTCATGACGAAATGAATTTTAAACTATGTAATTGTTACATTTTGCAGATGCAATAAGTCAAATGACGGTTCGAAATCACTCTCGTTTATGTTATATGGAATATAATCAGCATTTTATTCTGTAAATTTTAACAGACAAACCTTGTTACTAATAATATAGAACATATGTATTGTATAAGATTAAAAAATTAGTGTACATTGTATTGTTTTAACATTTCTTTTTAGTTATTTTAATAATTTTATATTTGAGGTCAATTAACACAAGAGCAATATGTGAAATTAACACATTTAACACAAAAATTTTAACCGACATTTTGTTTAACAAGAACAATTATTTTCTAATCTTACACAATACGTATATTCTATATTATTAGTAACAAGGTTCATCTGTTAAAATTTACAGAATAAAATGTTGATTTTGTTCTATATAACATAAGTGCACTGAAAAAAAATCTGATAGATTCAACCAGTCGTCTGTTAGAAAATGGAGGAATCAGAATTCCTTTAGGATTTACCATGAAAGATATTTCATAACCAGAAGTTTGCTAGACTTCACTAAGTACACATCTGGTAAATCCTAAAGGAATTCTGATTCGTCCATTTTCTAACAGACGACTGGTTGAATCTATCAGATTTTTTTCTCATTGTGAGAATGATTTTGAACCGTCATTTGACTTATTGCATCTGTAAGATGTAAAAATTACATTGTTTAAAATTCATTTTGTCATTAAAATATGTGAATTTTACACAATTATTTTAAATTATATTAAATTATATTAATTATATTAAAATATGTTAATTTTACACAAACTTTTCAACTGCGTACTTTGAATTACGCGCGATACTCGTCTCGACAAATCACCGTAGACGTTAACGATGTGATCCCGGGTCGTGACAATTACACGCGATTGATAAACGTTGATGACTCTTGAACGAGGCGATCGCGTACGTAGGAGATGATCGAGATTCACGTAAAGAAATGATCGCGAAGACACGCGGAGCGTTCGCCCCGCTCGACTGATCCGCGGCGAATGATTCGACACAATAGATTGTTTTCGAGCGAGGTGTTCACGGCGCTACGTCACGATCCTGCGTACGGCGCCGTAAAAAATCAGATAAACACCTCGGCCGAAAACCGGCGCGGATTAAAACCGATTGTTTTCGACCGAGGTGTTGACGGCGCTACGTCATTTCTTGGAATCCGCGCTCGGTTTTTACGGTGTTTACGTCGCCGTACGCAGGATCATTCGCGCGCCGCTTCGCATACCGTATTATTCTTTCTCGATACGCGTTCGCGACAAGTGCGGGAAGGAGCCGCGATCGCTCTCGGTGATTTGTGTCTCAGTGATTTGTGCGGATATATCAGTGCGACGATACAATCGAACAATTGGCAGTGGCATTCGGACTCGGTGACAATCGGACAGAGCGA
Organism: Vollenhovia emeryi; assembly: GCF_000949405.1. NCBI lineage: Eukaryota > Metazoa > Arthropoda > Insecta > Hymenoptera > Formicidae > Vollenhovia > Vollenhovia emeryi. Next base: position 1,140,232 of record NW_011967217.1, on the reverse strand, counting down.
AAACCGAAGAAGTGGCATTCGGGTACAGTGACAAGTGACTTTACAAACGGAAATGTAAATTCGCGAGTGCGTCGAGGGAGAGCTGAGACAACGGCACCTGAGTGGAGGCATCGGCATCGGGCGCCATTGCAGAATTCGTCGCAGATACAAATCCGTCGCTGCGCATCGTGTCGGTGAGTGAAAGGGTTTTTTATTAAAGGTCTCGCGATACTTTCAACTTTTCGAGATGCGTTTCGCATGAATAGTCACACGCATCTCGTATTTTTGCGGTCGATTTTCGCGGTCGGTTTTCGCGATCAGTTTCTCAAAAAATTTTCAGGAAATTAGTAACTGTTTAATTTCGTTCATATTATAAATTTTAATTTATCGCGGAATACAATTAAAGTAAATGTAACGCGAAGTAACATTTCTTTCTATATTTATGCTTGAATTTAAAGATCGAGTCACGAAGAGACGGTCAATACTCTTGAAAACGGAAACAAAATTGTACTTTGATCAGTTTTATACGTTAAATTTTTTTAAATTAAGTTTCTTTAAATAGCTTCTCCCGTGGTCGTGCATTCTTCGATACGATCGACGCTCGCGTATAGTTCGAACCGTACGAAATATTTGTCGGTGACGATAATCCGACTATGGAAGGAATTTTCTTCCTTCCTGATCTCTGGTCGAAATGACCAGACTGTATGGCCAGGAGCAACGAAAGGTATGTCCAATCTGGCCCAACGAAAGAAGACTGGATACGACGAAGTAGGTGGTCAATATTGGCCGCTCTGTTGGAGTATGTAAAAATACTTTGATTTCTTTTCATTTGTTACAAGTCGGGTGGGTTATTTTTTCGTATATGTATTTATAATTTGAGATTGAAACTCCTATTAAATCCCGCGGACGCGTTAAACTCCGAATCAAGCCTCTAGAAAAATCGCGTCGCGGTTAAGTGAAGATTTGTAGGTTCGTTATATTGAAACACGCGTAGGTAGAAAATGGATAGCTAGGTTTACGGACCAAATACATCCGATTTTATCGACAGAAATGCCTATATTTAGTCCGGACTCGCACAAAAGGGCAAAATTTGCCGATGAAATAGAATATATTTAGTCCAGACTGGTACGTTGGAGCATAGTCTGTTGATTAGGGGCAAAGTGTGTGTAGTGCGGTCTCGACTTTTCCCGTGCCTTTTTGATCTGTCTACTAATCTGTGGTGTTAACCCAGCGAGAAATGACTCGTCAATCGATGTCGAAACGATATCTACACTGAAAAAAATTAATGTACTTTTACGTGGAAATTACTTGTTCAAATCCGGAAAATTACCTAATTATAACTGTAATTTTTTTTCCAGATTTCTTAAAGTGAAAATACATATTAATGGTAAAATATAGGTGAAATATAGGTGAAATTACTATTTTTGTGTAAAAACACTTGAATTTTCATGCAAAATTACAGAAAAAAGTCTGCAATTTTCCATGTGGGTAGTAATATTGCATGATTATGCTGGGTCGGAAAAAAACCCAGCATAATCATGTAATTTTACAAATATTTTTTTCAGTGTAATCGGCGTCAATTTGACAAAGTCGATGTCAATTCGACGTCATTTCGACGAATCATTTCTCACCGGGTATATGTGTAGATAAATTTATACAATACGTATATATAGACGCGCAGAATCTTCCGTGTAGCGGCGCATTGGGTCGTTTCGTGCCTGTAAAGATAAGAAACGAGTTACTTTTGGAATACCTCAGGGATGGAGAGAAATGACGAGTTTTCAAGATTTTTAAATGGGAAGAAAAGAGGGTGAAAATCGCGCGTGGTAAAACGGCGTAATATAACAAAGAAAGGAACAGAGAGAGAGAGGAGAGAGAGAGAGAGAATGTGAGAATGAAAACGTACCGGACAAAATCTCGCGATTCGGTCGCGAATATATCGACCAAATACAGGCAGTAATAACGAGCGAGTAGGAGAGCAGGAAGTAGAAAGAATAAACCGCTGAAAACTTGAGTGAGAAAAATTAGGCGAGTCATCGGCGAAGTCTCTAAAGCAACGTGAAAAGGAGAAAGGGAATCCATCGATTATATCGACACATTCGGCCAAAAATACGACCGAGGAGAGTAGGGGAGTAGGAAGTGCGAAGAGCGGAGTTTGAGAAAAAAAAATAGATAAGTTATGTGGCGTGGCAATTGACAATTGAATGTAAATAAATCGCGAGTTCGAATTAAAACATTAATCGAGGGACAAATGATGCAAAATAACGAGAAATCATGCAAGCACTTGGCGACGTTACGAAACCGAGCTCTACAGTTCGACATCTGCACTGATCGCTACAAGTAAATAGCTTTGTCTCCGAAGATGGCGACTCTACGAATCAGACGGCGCAAAATTGCGCAGTAGAGATTACTTAATTAACTACCGATCGTGAGCAATTTTTATACACGACATATACATCGACTGCACGGAGAGAATGTTCTTTCAAGATTTATCCTGAAAATTTTACAATCGCGGGACAACACGGCATTTCAAAGAATTCTCGGAGAGCTTTGTGAAATTTTACCATGCCATCTCACTATAGTAATTATACTTACAAATTTTACCAAATGTATGGTAAAAGTTGTCAAGACTCTCACAAGGTTCTTCAAAATGTCATGTTGTTAGGACTTGGCTAGGCCACGATCGCACGACTTTCAGGATAAATCTTAAGAGAAAATTCTCTCCGTGTATGACCACATACGAACTAAGATTTCTTTACAGTATGGGGAGGAGGGTACTAAATGTAGCGTTAAAAAAATGATTAGAAATCGTTTATCGACTTAATACGTGAATTTGACGACAATGATTCCGTCTCATTGAAACTGTGTTATGTTCGAAAAGAAGCTGGCGCCCAGGACAAGGTTGAAAACGGTATATGGATTCATATTTTAGATTATTGTTGGCTACCAACATCTTGCCTGGACCTAGAGGCGCTCTCGTTTGTTGGATACATACGAACTGATTTTTATTACGAAAGAGTAATAAAAGATAGAAGAACGAAAAAGCAATATTGTCGAGATCAGTTTTTGTTCGCTTCTATTTAGGAAATTATTCAAAGTTTTGCGGAAAGGAAGAATCGCGCGGAGCTTTCGAAACGTAACACTGCTCTGATCGGGCAAGTATCTGTGCATAAAAATCCGATAAATAAAAAAGTGTATAAAAATTCATAATTAACGGCAACGGCTTTACAATTCGTAAGTTACATTGCCGCCGTATTAGAACTTTCGACTTTAATCAGTCTCCGGTGTAGCTTCATTCTGTTTTTAAAATATTGTACGCGAGGAATTTTATATTTAAAATATACTGAAATTCTTCCGGAGGAACAAAATGTGCAAAAATTCCTCTCCAAGTCCTAACAAAATTGTTTTTTTTCCCCCCATTCTTTTTTTTAAATACCAAGTTGCGCGCCTGCAGAATTTAATTTGACTTTTAAATTTAATCTAAAAACTACCTCGCGCGTATGTACAATTCGCTTAAGAGCCACATTGTTTAAACGAAATTTATTCGCGCGTGCCTGTGTATGTACGCGACCGACCTTTGCAATAATCATATGCATAGAACCCAGGCGGGAGCTAGCTTCTGCCACTTCTGCTCTGCTGCTACAAAAATATCCTCCACGTCGACTTTACCAGCTTCCTATCTTTTGCCAACCACACAATTTATCTGCACCCGATGTACCGTCTGCGTGAGCAGCGTGTATCCGATCATTACCAGCCGAATGACCATACAGTCGGCGCAAGAACACCCTTCATTATCCATCATTATTAATAATACAACGCCGATGTCGTGTTAAATGCCATTGTCGCCGTCAAATACCGGTAGCAGCGTTCGGAATGGGAACATCAATTCAAGAACGTGACCCTCGGTGTCCACGCGAAAATTCGCTATATTCGAAAATAGAACGGGGAGAGTTAGGCGCTCCGCGCATTGAAGATTATCTTATCTAACATTGTATTAGATATCCATTAATGATATCGCGTACACCACGCGTTACGTTATACAGAACGGACGAAGGGAAAAGTTCCGGCGGGGAAAGAACGGAGCATCCATTAGCGCCGATTCTCGTAGTATTCGACGGTTATTGAATTACAACGTAATCCGTGGCAGGGGGACGCGTAGCCGCGAGGCGGGGTAAAAGGGCCCGGGCGTTGTCCGTTCGCGCGACGTGACGGTAAGCCCGCCGAGCGTTCTCCATCGTACCGTCGCGGTGCGTCGGCGACGTCCACGCGGAACAATTACGTGTCCCGCCGGCCTTGACGTATCGGCGGCGCGTTGCTGACGACAGAGATGACGTTACCGATGCAACTAACCTACCGTAATCGAAAACATAATGGTGCATCAAACATAACCGGAGACTGGTAAATCTTTGGAACGGGGGAGCACGACGGGCAAGGCGGTCCGCGCCGACCGAGCGCGGCTCGGCCCCCGAGATTGCGGCCGCCGCGTTATCTTGCTCGCGCGCATGTCCGCCTGCTACCCGCGAACCTTATCAGCCGGCCGTTTGCGACATACGATCAATGGGCGGATCGATTGGCCTGGCAATTGGTCATTTATGGTAAATACGCTGAGCCGGGGGGGGGGGGGAGGGACCCGTCGAATGTCGCGACCGGACGGAAAACGAATGCCGGTCGAAAGGACGAAGGAGAGACGGTCAATGATGATTGCCGATTCAAAACGTAATAAACGCGAATGCATTGGTCGCGTTTGCCCGCCCATTGTGATGATTAAAAGTGCCGTTAAGCGTTAATAAAGGCGCTTTAATCATTTCGTTGAAATGCATTCCAAGCCGAGCGATTAAATGTTTATGTCCCAATGAGGGTTTTCATAAAACACAAACCTGCGTACTGCGGACGTGCGCGCGGCAAAGAATAGGGCAGATTGATTATTCTGTAGCGTTTGTTTCTTTTACCGGTGCCTCGAAATTTATCAGTTACATCCTTCATTCACGACGTGCCGTTTATTACACAATGAACGCGCTACGAGAACGTTCGCCGACCGCGCAAAGTCCGAAGTAACCGGCGTCGCCGCCTGTTTTACATGGAGAACACTTTGCCGTTGCAACAATCTTGCAAATTTACATCAAGATCACCGCTGATTCGTTCAATCCCCGTCGATGGCACCTCGCAATCGCGTCAGGCCGGAGATGAGGCCCGTGCGCGTCCGAATCGCGGCCGCCAGGCGGTGTCGCGCCTTGTCAACGAGAGATATCCTTGTATGAACAATGGGCCAAATGTTAATTGTTGTTAATAAAGAGTCATGTATGTTGCTGTTGCAACGGCGAGCAGAGCCGCGGAAGAGGCTGCACCTGTACCAGCCGTGCGCGAAGCGCAAACACACCTGAAACCTTTGACCTTTTCATCGACGCTCGCCTCTCCTGCCGGCGACCATCGATCTTTCCCTCCGTCCGCCCCTTCGGGCCCTTCGTCAAACTGCAATCCCATCAGGCGTCGTTGTGCGCCACCGGATGCGACGTCTCTGAGAGCGGGATCGCGGATCGGCGCGCGCTTCATTTCATTACACGAGGATGAATGTGCGCCGATCGTGTTTTGCAACTCGCAGCTTTCAGGTCCGAGTGCGTGATAACGGAAAAAAGGAAAAAATTGAAGCATCGAACCCCGTCGGAGTGCTCGAACGAGAACAAAAACAGTGACGCGATTGAAACCGCCTGCAACGCAACTTGTAACAAACGATCTGCAACGTTTGTACAAAAATCTTTTACGTCTACACTGAAAGAAATCTGGTTGCATTAATTAGAAATCTGATAGATTCAACCAGTCGTCTGTTAGAAAATGGACGTATCAAAATTTCTCTGGGATTTACTAGACGCGTAGCGAAGTCTATCAAACGTTCCGATTATGAAGTATCGAGCTCTAGCGCGACTGGAAATTCTGTTTGACCAAAATACATTCTATTTTACACGTCTCTTGGCACAATCACGCAGCATTTTTCTCGGTGCACCCTCGAGAACTTGGTGCAAGCGCGTAATTTTTACGCTCTCGATATTTTCCAGATAGAAAAATGCGTTACATCTTCACCGCTGATTTCCGAAGGCGACGGTCCCCGCGGGCGCCGGCGGGACGTTGGTCCAGCCCTGATGTTTCGCGCGGCGCCGCGCTATTTTTGCTTTAATTGCGATCTCGCAAATGTAACGACGTTGCGCGCCGCGGAGGGCCCGGCGCGCCGAACGGGCGGCGCGGGTTTGGCCCGGTCCTTAATAGCCATCAATCATTGCCAAAATTCGGCAACGCGTCGGACAACACGGGCGGCAGGATACTATCACCAAAGTAGAGTTCTCCGGGACCCAACGGGACGCAAGGAGAGCACGGGGACAGGGGAGGGGACCGAGTGAGACACGGAACCCGTTCGATACTTCCGAAAACTCGGCCCGACCGCTCGCATTCACACGAATCCCACGTGTTGCCGGCGCGAACGTGTTGAGCACCAACACGAGCGAGTCGAGTGGAAAGGCTCATTCGTTTTAAGCGAGTCGAACGTTTCGACGCACTTAAAAAATTACGACAGAGAGGCCCGCGCGATTGAAATTCCATCGTTGCATAATAATCTTCGGGATTCGTCGATCGAGAGAACTCGATCGGGCGGGGCTTCCCCCATCGGAGAGACTTTGAACGAAGATTGAAACTAGATACAGACCGTCTGTCTGCGACATATCCGACCTGCATCTCTCCAAGTTACGTTTCTGTAATCCGAGCGCGCTACTCACATTTCCGCGATCTTCGTTGCAGATCCGCGCGCGCGAAGGGGGGAATTAAATAACGGCGTTTTCCCCCGCGTGCGTTTGATTTTCGCTGACGACGAGGTGCGAGTCCGGAGCGCGCGTCGATAACTGCGAAAAGTCCCCGCGGACGTGTCGGCGGCAGATTTCAATCAGATCGAGAGCGAAACGCGATTCCGTCTTCCGTCGGATGTACATACGTAACGGCTGATATGGACGTTCCGGCGCGATACTGCCAGGCGCGAGGGGCGCGAGGCCCGAAGATCAATCAGGGAGAGTCCGCTCGTGTTCACCCCAGCCCGCTCGCAAACACACAGAGGGGAAACTGACGATCTTGCTTCCGGTCGGCGACTCGGGAGAGCGCGTAATTAGATATCGAGTTTCACGCTCGGTCCTACGGCGAATCTATATCCGACTTCAAAGCACCCCGCGAACTTGCCATGGCCGCCCGGGCCACGGGAAAAGTTTGCGCGGACACTTAATTGGAGAGTACATCCGATGCGCGCGGCAAATGCTATTTGCATTTCAAATGAGCCGGTCTAATGACACGACGGTGACATTTATTTGCCTGCATGAATCATGACCGAGTGCTCGCGGGCGACCGAGATGGCGCGCGTTGCAGTCTCCGGGAACATCCCCGCGATCCCGGAAACTTCCGGGGGATAAGTTGTCCCTCAATGTAACATAACGGATTGCCGCGCGGAAACGAAAATTGCCCTCCGCGCGTGCGTACGCGCGCGGCGCATTGTGTCCGACTTCGGAACACCCGCCAAGTTCCCGCGCGGCCGCCCGGGACCGTTCGCGTGGACATTTAATTGGAGGGTGGTATCCGATGCGCCGCCGCAAATGCCATTTGCATTTCAAACTTATCGGTCTAATGACACACGACGGTGACATTTATTTACTTGAATAAATCATGACCGAGACCTGGGCGGCCGAGAGACGCGCGCGCAGTTGCCGGGAACATCCCACGATCCCGGAACCTCCCGCGGGTACCGTTTCTCGATCAGTCACCGTTTGACAGCCCGACGAGACGATTACGTGTCATTGTCGCACGCCAGCTTGTTTAAGGCGGCCTTTACTTACGAATTGCTTCTGAATACTTTTTACCACGTCTCCAATTTTTATTCTCACGTTCTCCAAGCTGGTGAGTGACTCCACTTCTCCCTTCGGCTCGACTTATGTCACTTGGACCTCAATCGTGTAATAAGCTATGATCATTAGACGGGTTTTACTTGAATTTCTTCCCGGGAAATTACGCTATTTGAATTGTCAAGTGTCGATAAAGGCGTTTGTATCCGTAAATGCAAGGCCTAATGCGATCTGTGGGGGTTTAAAATACAGGGTGTTCAAAAAAGACCGGAACCCCCGAATAACTTTGAAAATATGCAAGATAGAAAATATGTTTCCTACAAAAGTTGTAGGGCTTTAAGTGATGCATTACATAGTAGTGTTTATTGCATATTTTTGTAGCTTATCTCGAGAGCTTTCCAAGACGCTAGAATAAATTTTTTTTTATTGAGTACTTCTTCAGTTATAAGGCTTGAAGTTTAATAATTTTTTGACATAAAAAGTAAAACATCTTGTGGAACATTTAGTTTTCGGTAATCTTACCTCAATTACTTTTATTACTGTGAATATTGACACCGATCAATTGGTGTAAAGAACATAACTTCCTTACAGGGTTGAGAAAGTTATGTTATAAAAGTACCTAATTACAGTTTTTTTTACTAAAAATGTAACTAGTTACAGTTACAAGTTACCAATTGTGAAAAGTAACGCGTTACAGTTACTCAAAAAGTAACGAATCGTTACTTTGCAGTTAACTTTCTTGCAATAAAAATAAAAGAATCACATCTGCATTTGAATTGTACGGTGTTGATAAAGGCGTTTGTGCGCAGAGATTTAAAATATGTATAAAGTAACTATTAATGTAACTATTAAATTAGTTACTAGTTATCGAAAAAATGTGACTGAGTTAAGTTACAGTTGCAGGCGGGGAGAAAGTACCGAAGTTAAGTTAGAGTTGCCAAAAAAAGTAACTGTAACGAGTTATTGTATTTCTCAACCCCGTTGATATCACTGTACGTGTTCAGGAATGATAGAACCAGACATCGAGTACGCCATCAAGGCAGCTGTCAATTAGCAAAAGCAGTCCGTTGACGCGCGACGAGTCGGTGACAATTTTCTCACGGTTAAAGTACACAAACGGGAGCCTTTATCCTCCGTTTGCCGATCGCGCGAGTGTGCCCGCCGCCCGTACAATCCACCGATGAAACTCCACCGCATTCGCGAGACCGTCCGTGAGCCGTGTACGTACATACGCGAGTCTTAGGTCGTCTGACGTAACGTACGTAATTGTCCGGTGTACATGTATCCGGAGAATATGCGAAACAAGAGCCGTATTATGTCCCTCGCGTACTTGCGCGAAATCGTCCCGTATCTTTCCGCATGAACGAACCGCCGGACTTTCAGCCTCACGCTGAAGGATCGTTTCGATTTTTCAGACATGACTCCGCCCACCCCTCTTTTCTCGCCGAGCATGAGCCGCAAGAGCGAGCACGACGAGGCGCGCAGAAGAGAGGACGCGACGTCTTTAGAGTATTATATCGCGGACATGCTCCGGGTACTCGAATACGCCTGTATCTGGTCCGGCGAGTCGTCGCTTTCGCTACTTAAAACGTTGCTATCAACTGGAGCGACGATTGTCTTCATGTTCATCAACACCCTGCTGCTGCTCTCGGAAGTAGTCGCGCTTACGATGAACAACGATCTGAAATTATTCGCCAATATCATCGGAGTAATCGGTATGCATTTCACAGGCCTGCTGAAGTGGTGTTATTGTATACGGACAAATAGAGAGATCGTTGATATCGTGACGAAGTTAGGAAAATGCCACGTGCTTTGCCAAAGGATCGATAAGAGCGAGGAAGGTACATAAATTATCTGTTTGCCGGTGCAACTTGTTTCATGGTGAAGCTTCCGTAATGAAGCTCTCTTAAAATATATCATGAAAGATGATACTTTAAATTACCCTCTGGTAGACGAAAGTAGAAAGAGATTGTGTTATATTAATTACATTGCGTCGTACGACTTTCGCTGCTTCAAAGCTAATGAATATTTACGAGATAATCTTCTACGCAGACTTCAGAATCGCAGCCCGCGTTCTTTTAATATTACAGCTTTGTTTCGCGAATTAATAGTTAGAATTAGTATTTCTGTACACAGTTGAAAAATTTGTGTTAAATTTAACAGATGTATCACATGTCCCAAACGGTCCACATAAATTTTTGTATTAATTTAACATAATACGGATACGCTAAATGATCGCACTAATACTCTGTTAATATTTTAATACACAAAATAAATGCAAATCTCAAAATAATTTGAAATAAATTTTGTGTAAAATTAATACATTTTTAATGACAAAATAAATTTTACAAACTATAATTTTTACATTTTACAGATGCAATAAGTTAAATGACGGTTCGAAATCACTTATGTTGTATAAAATAAAATCAACATTTTATTCTGTAAATTTTAACAGATAAAATATGCATTGTGTAAGATTAAAAAATAAGTACACATTGTGTTGTTTTAGCAGTTCTTTTTAGTTACTTAAATAATTTTATATTTGAGGTCAGTTAACACAAGAGCAATATGTGAAATTAACACATGAATGTGTTAAACATTTAACAGAAAAATTTTAGCCGGCATTTTTCTTAACAAGAAAACACAAATTTTCCAACTGTGTACGTTGTGAGTTTGCTAACGAAGTCTTTTTATCAGGATATCGAATATATAGAAATGAGATGGAACACGTCCGTAAGTATTCAAATTTTTTCGTGTGGTGGTGGACATTCGCCTGCGTTTACGGCGTTCTGCATTGGTGTGCCAATCCACTGCTCCTAGAATGGGCACCCGACCAGATAAACTCAATTAATCATACATTTAAAAACAGAATCCTGCCGTTTGTCGGATGGTATCCGCTGAACACTGACAACGTTTATAATTACGCTTGCCTGTATCTCATGCAGATAATCGGCGGGATATCTCCTGCGCTTGGAATTGTTTGCTACGACGCTTTTTACGTCACCGTGCTAATGGTCATCTGCGCGCAATTTCAATATATCAACACCATAATGGTGAAAATCGATTTCGATAAGTATGATTTATGTTATCGATTGTTTTAAAACAAGCTCCTTTAGTCACGGAGATGAAATATTTTTATATGGAAATTGCAGCGGGTCAGAGACCATGTTCATTCTCGAGAGCAAATTAAAGGCCTGCGTGGATTGTCACACAGAGATTATAAAGTAATATTTTCACTAGTTCAGTGTGTAATGTCTCGTAAATCCAATAATTGTGCTAGTCAATTTCACTATTGATCTCGATTTCCTTCAATCGAACCTTTGACGTATTGCAAATGACAATTTTTAAATAACTTTTGGTCAGGGTTGGGAAAGTTACTTTATAAAAGTATCTAGTTACAGTTACTCAAGAAGAAACGAATCGTTATTTTGCAGTTACTTTCTTGCGATAAAAATAAAAATATCAAATCTGCATTTTAATTGTAAAGCTTGGATAAAGGTGTTTATGCGCAAATGCAAGGCCTAATGCGATTCGTGGAGGTTAAAAAATATAAAGTAACTATTAATGTAACTATTAAATTAGTTACTAGTTATCGAAAAAATGTAACTGAGTTAAGTTACAGTTACAGATGGACAGAAAGTAACGAAGTTAAGTTAGGGTTACTAAAAAAGTAAATGTAACTTCGTTACAAGTAACGAGTTACTTCCCAACCCTGCTTTTTGTTGATGGTATTTAAGAAATATATATATTTCTAGATTTCTAAAAATGCTGCAAACTTTCAGCAGTCCAACAATGTTCGCGCAATGCATCGAAACGTTAGTTATCCTCTGTCTAGTCTCGTTCGAGGCATCGGTGATAAAAATTGCGGTACGGATTACTCTACAAAGTGTTCGGCAATATGCGCTGATCTCACGAACACTCTGCACATTCAATACTGGCACTCGAATTATTAAATTGTAAAATTTGCATCTCGACAGTTGGACATGGAATCTATCTTGAAATTATGGGCTCTCCTTGAGTACTTTTTATGCGCCGCCTTTCAATTGTACTTTTTCTGTTTCTTCGCCACTCGACTCGAACATTTGGTTAGTTTCGCTTATCAAAGTTGTCTTAAGAACTTTCACACGAAAATATTCAGTCAGAAATGACTCGTCGATCGATGTGTCGACATCGAAACCGTCATATCGACGTTGATCGACGAGTAATTTCTGAGTGGATACGCAGTTAGAAACGCCAATCTATAATTGTTAGACACAATTACACTGACTTTAACTTTTGTATCATTCTAGGGCTTGCAAATTGCACATTCAGTGTATTCTTGCGGGTGGGAATTCGTAGATTTTGAGAAAAAAGCACAAGTGGATTTCAGAAAACAGTCAAAACATTGTGACATTGGTCGATTAGTGCAAACTATTATGGTGCGAGCGCAGAGATCGATTGTTTTAACCGGCGGTCCATTTTACGTTCTCTCATTGGAAACTTTCAGAGTCGTAAGTAATGTTACACACCACAACTTTTATACATAGACGAAAGTCTTCTATTATGAGACAGGTTTATAATATAAAATAGCATATGTTTAACACCTAAAGTCAATCACAAATCCTTTCTCGCAACGATTACACGATCTAACAATGAATTTTCCACTAAAATAGCAATAAATTCATGGTGGAATGAACCGATGATGCCTATTAACTTAACAGAAACCCCACTATCCTATATTAGGATCCTATCTCATAATAGGGGACTTTCCACTATATGTGTGTGTGTGTGTGTGTGCGCAACTAATCGTATAAATTGGGATTGCATTTGACATTCTCTTAACTTTCGCTTTCATTTTACCTTGTTGTACACTGATTCTTATTATGCAAAAAAATGTTAATTTTATTAATGAACGTTGTAATATATTTTTATTAATTAACATTTTCGCACAAAGCATTTTTGTGCAAATATAAAAATTAAGTATAAATATAAATCACGAAAATACGTCGGGAATTATAATTAACTCATTATTTTAGCCAACGGAAAAAATTTATCGCAACATTTATTCATAAGCCAAAATGTTAAATTTATGTTACAGATAATGAGTATGGCAATGTCAAACTCTGTAATGTTGCGCACAATCTCTGAACTAGATGAATGAACTAAAATTAATCTCCACACGTATTTGCTTTTAATATATGAGAGTTTATAAATATTATCTATATAGTTGAGTAATCTGATAGTAACAGGTGAAGTAAAATGTATGTATCGTAATTGATTAAAGACGATATATTCCACATAATTCTACAATAAAAAAAAATTTCCGCGTAAAAATAGCTATTTTTTTTACACACGAACAATCGTCCTTCCGCTAAACATTTAACTGTCATCATACGCGGCTACGATTGAACACTGTTCAGAGATTAATGATCGTGACAGAAGCTTGTTTGTGTTTATACTTTCCTAATAAGACGGCGATAAATAGATGATTCGTATAATTAATGTGAATGCAAATACTGACTATCGATCGTCTGAATAACTTAAAAAACTGTAAACTTTTTTAAATGTAAAATGCATGTGAAGATGTAAAAATCTATAATCTTTTACAAGCTTTAACTAAATCTCAAAAAACTTTTTTAAATCTCACACTTTATTTTTAATACTATCTTGGATATCTGTTGCTACTATAATATTGTAAGATCATTCTTATGATTTGGAGCATTAATCGAGATTTAAATGACCGCGAACTTTTTCTAAACACAAAATTATAGACCCTGATATCACCGTCCAATCGATTGATTATTTGACCCGTTCGGACGGTCGACTTCTTTTCCACTTCAAGTATTGTAAAGGAAATTAATTTCAACAGTCTTTTATTCAGATGACGTTTAAAGGAAATTATTGAGTACCAGAGGAGAATATCCGCTTGCTAAATCTCCACTGTACGCCAGATTCCTGTTCGCTCTCAAGAGCAGTCTCTCTCTCCGCCACGTCGTGTCCGGCTGAAAGCGTGGAAGAGGGGGAAGGGCGGGCGCGAATGGAGGGGATTCCCCGCACAGAGTGGGGATGCCCCGCACAAAGAGAGAGGAGATGTGCCATCCACCTACAACCGTATAAGAAGCCCGCGCTTCTACCAGGGGACCATGAGTGGCGCGCTGGTCGCGGTCTACTAACTCTTTCGCATGCTATCTTATCACGGCAGCTACGTGTCCTGACGAGGCAGCTTGGATTCCGCGAGTGGACTCGCCGCGACGGCTCACCTCCCGCCGCGTCATGCGCCCCTGGCATACGAAAGTTGAGATTAGAATGCACGTGGTCACCCTTCTGGAATCTGGCCGTTCTATAGTGACGAAGATGACGGGATGACGACCGCCGTAGACGTGCCCGCGCTCGTGCGCAAGTAGATTAATAGATTAGATCACGGCAGCCCGTGATCAGACCCTAGATTTTCTACTTACCGCTCAGCCACCGGGGCCATCAATACTCGTGTTCAGGCTCGATTTCACAATGTGACGGCGATACTCGAATCAATAAATGTAGGAAAGGAAATGCAATGTCTTATACACAAAGTATAATTTGCATACATAAAGTAAAGAAGATAAATGGCAAGTACATGATAAAAGAACATAGTAGAAAATATATAAATAAAAAAAAAGATAAAATTCACGCGTAAGATAAGACAAGATAAAGTAACGTGTGTAAGAATCAGACATACGAAAGGAATGGGAATAACTTTGTTTCGTTTTATTATTAAATACATACAGAATACCTAGATGATTTAGATAGAACGGTCAAGTCGGCCGATGATAAAATAATGAAGAAATATGTAACTACATAAAGACGACAATACGGCGAGGTAATAGAGTAAAATGGGGAAGCGAGGGAACAGAGACAGTTGAACGTCTTTATCAGCGAACAGCGGTTGACTAATTACGCATGTAAATTTGTGCGGGGCTTGGCGTCTCGTCGCGCGCGACAATACGACGCAACGTTCGCGACTAGATTCGCGGGCTAGGCGTTTTTCGCGATTCTTGGCCCGGCATGATTTCCTGATCGTATATCGGCGAGTCGCGCAATCCTTGCGGCGACATTACGCGTCGTTCCGCGCGTGGGTCCCGCCGGTCCGCGCCGCCGTCGTTAGCCGTCGAAGGTGGGCACCGGGAAAGGTGAGGGCTGGTCTTTCGTCGCGCGATTACGTCTCGATGCACACGTACGTATCGTTAACACTCGCCAAGACTCCTCACCTGCCCATCAAAAGACGTAAAGTCAGCCGCATTGACCAACCGCCGAACCGGGGAGCACGTGATCGAGGAGGTCGGTCGCGGCGACGCGGGACTGCAAGCCCGGCGCGGGCGCGGAAGTGCCCGGGCCGGCGGCCACGTGACCAAGGTCGATGACCCGCAGCCGGCGGCGTCGACGCCGGAGACACGCTCGCCAGCCGGCACCGCCGCGCTCGCATGTTCTCTTCGTCGTTACTTGGCGAAATGTGGACGCCTTTCGGGAACTGTTTTTCTTGGCACCCTGAAGCGTGCGCCAGGGTGGCCACCGCTCGTAAGGGCGTATCGCGGAGGGGAATAGCACGTGGGACCTTGACGAAGCTTACAACGCCTAGTGTGTAAGCCCCCGGTACGAGCGCTCGCGGATAAAGCCGATGCCTGCAAGGCGTCCCGTACGTGTCGCCTTCCCAACAGAAGCTAACAATGTTGAAGCGATTTTTTTTCTCAAAATTCAGCCACAGACGAATTTTCTCAAAACACGCAATTGTCACTTGTGATTCTTTTCTGTTAAAATTAAATACTTATTTCCACCTTATCACACAAATTTTATCTCGGCGAAGCAAATTTATCATAGAAGAATATTCGACAAAGGGCCCCGTTTTTCCAACGTCTTGGCAACTAATGGTTAAATTATACGTTTAATTTGAAGAAAAAAAAACGAAGACAAATGTGATTTAACTATTGATTAACTTACCAAGGAGTTGGAACAATCGGCCCACGTTTTAGTTTAATTTTCGCTTTAATTATTGTTCGAGTTAAGAGCAAACAAAAAAATATGTTTTCGAGTGTTTAAGAATATTTAAATATCTGGAATAAAAACGAACATATAAACGCACTCTCCTAATCTTCTTCGTCGCTGATTATTACGTGGGATAATGCAGACCGCTTAGACCGTACGTTGGGCAATTCTTCATCGTCGCTAATTATTACAGGAGCGCCATTTGCCTCGATGCAATCGCTTCTTAGCGATTCTCCCTCCTCGTCACTGTCGAGTAATCGACGTTTCTTACTGGACGGTTTGTCCGTATCGGATGAAGACTCAGGTCTATCTCTCTTTGTGTCGTCTGTAAAACGTATAAAAGTTTAACGCGTGATTAGCAAGCAGGATCGATCGATTCCTATTTTTTTTATCAGCATACGTTACTGACCGTTCATGTCACCGATGTCCCTCTCGATTTCCATTTCCGACTCGGAGGAGTCGTCGAGCGTCCTTACTCGATTTCTCACGTTGCCTGTACTTTCTAAAATTGCATATTAACGCGAATGCTGTTATCAGTGTCTAAAAATTTGACCCGATCAATTTCTTTGTCGGTAAACTTGCGATAAAGAAACAGTTTGCTGGCTCGAGTACCAGAGGGCGAGAAAATGTTATTTTCCGCCCCTTGTTCATTAGAATAACCGAATTAATTGACAGCGATGTACCTTTATGCGCTTTCACGGCGACTCTCGTTTCATCATTTTTTTCTATAGCCTCTGCTTCATCACTGTCCTCGTTTAATGTCAATAATGTTTTGGATCTTTGTGATAACTGAACTTTACTAGACGGTTCCGATTGCGCGGAAGTCGACGGTCCCGGGTCTAAAAGTATGTACATTTTATAGATCTTTTTACACGAGAGTGAGAAATCGTACATTTTTAAATACGCTGCATAACAAATAAATTCCAAAGGACTTTTGGATTTAGTTGGCATTCTAAGAGAGTAATTCATAAATCTTGACTTTGCTGTATCAATGCTAAATTGCTTTTCTTTCAGGCAGCTCTAAAAATATTTCGCGATGGCGCAAAATTTACGTTACTTTTCTCCGATAGAAAAAAAAATACAACTGCACTGACCTCTAGGCGTAAAGAACTTTTTAACGTTCTCGAACACATTGGTGTCGTCTTCACTGTCGTCCGCCCTTTCGTCGGTATCGGCACGATCCTCGCGCGTTTCTATAACAACACTTCCGTAAATGATCGTCACCTTACACCCGTATTTGCTCATTCACTTACCCTCGACAACGAATTCACCGGCTAGAGCGTCTTCGATGAGTTTGTAGCGCTTCTGGAGCGTGGTTGTAAGCATATTCGCCGGGATACGCCAATAAGATTCCTGGGCATCAGCCGGTGGCACAAATCCCATGGCGCGAAGGAGCTTTTGAAAACTCGGCAAATCCATCGCGGCCGACGAGCAATCTGTCAGCGGCACCAAGGGTATGCCCTCGGAGCTCTCCTCGTCACGATCGTCCAGAACGTCTTGCAGGGATTCCATGATCCATTCCAACGCCTCTCTCATGTCTGATTTAACGCGAGATTTTTATTCCCCCGGGGGATTTGCCGGATTAATTAATTTTCTCTCCGTTAACGACGCATTTTGCTATTGGGCTCAATTACGCGTTATTCGTCAGCCCTTTACTTTCATGGTAATTGAACAATACCTCGAGGGAGGACCAAGTACTCTTCCTTTGGACTTAATAAATATTGCAAATGACTATACAGCCCTGGCCAAAAGTATTCGCCACCCCCTCAATGCTTACACGGAGAGACCGATATGGTTACCACGTGTCTAATTAGGGTTGGCACAACCCCAATGAATAGTAATATTTGGGACAGCTGTATCTGTGGTTGTCATACCCACATTGGTATGATAAGTGGTGGAGACAACTATATGCGTTTTATGCGGCAAACTTGGCGAATATTGCAACGCAAAACAATGTAGATGCCCCCACTACTTATACGGCAACATTTTAATTTTAGTCATTTTTGCCTTAGCCGGTCTTTCCGTGTAGAAATGTGACTTCTTGTCGCTCCAACCACGCAAGGACAAGTCGCGAAACGTTTACAGTAAACTTGAATTTTGCTCGTAAGTATTTAGTTTACTGCGGACGCTACAAGTGCGCACGTTGCTTAATAATCTCCAACTTATAGCGGCTTACTCTGAAGAATAATATTATTTTGCTACAAAAATGCGAAAAGCGTATGAATTGGATTCAGCTAAACGTTTGAAAATACAATTACTTTTTTTGAGGAAAAAAAATAGCGAAATGTCCTCATAGTACCGTGAAATACACCACAAATCGTTGTAAAAAGGCCGTCATCGACCGGTATTGTTTATTTCACCCGAGTGTAAAAATAATTTAAAGTTACCAAGCTTTCACGTGGGTGGCAAACATTTTTCGCCGTGGCTGTATTATTTGCGTATACTTTCAGAACGGTTGGATTCGCATAAGTGGATTAGATTGATAAATTTTCCCTTAAAAACAGCTTGCTTTTTTTGTGGGATTCGCGAAACCCGCCACGTGACATACTCCAAACAGTGAGTCGAGAAGCCGTTTTTCCGACAAGTCATCTCTTTTTTTTGCCCGCATAATGGCTTCTGCAAATCATCGCCGTCCTCCCTTTTCTCCGGCAAGGAGAACATTTATCCTGCGCGAAGGGAACGAGGGATACGTTGCACGCGCCGCTCTCTCGCGACAAGTGCGCTCTCATTAATCACAAAAACGCGGATGCACGTCGGGACGGAGGAGGGAGCCGTGGGAGAGGGCAGCGATACTTACCCCTGTCGATGACGTCCTTCAAGAGACCGGATAATTGTGCATCCGTGTAAACGATCGTCGGTAGCTTCCGCCTGTTCCGTTGCTTCTTTTTCGTCGGCTCCTCGCTCCGCCGGGGCGCGCCGCCCCGCTTCGAGGATTTTCGAGTTTCTTCGCCGTCTTCGTCGTCGGTGGCTGAACTTTCGTTCCCGTCAGAATTACTGGCAGCTTGCGTTTCCCACGACGATTTACCTTTGCGCACAATGCATGGAAACGATGTGAACCTTTCTCGAGCGAGCGTTCATCAGCGTGTAAAGCGCGCCGTGCAATGTCGCGCGCGCGCGCGCGCGCGTGTGTGTGTGCGCGAGGCATTTTCACGTAACATTAAATAAATCTCGTACACACGATGCATATTAAAGGACGCATAAAACCCATAGTACTAAATTTAAGTTTTCCCTTTCTCTAACTTTCGAACGAGATAAGTCTGGAATATAATCCCGCGCGATTCACGTTTGTCTTGAATCTTCGCGTCTATCGCGTTTACAGCTTTTTTTTTGTACGGAATAATGTTTGTCAGAAATATATTTTTTCACGTTGTAATAATACATTCGCTTTACGCGGATAAGATGTCTTGCCGTTCGATTATTAGATTTGACGTGAATCCATCTGCTACGAAAAACAATCGCATTTTCTACAGGATTGGGAATGCACGGGGTACATACGCAGGTTGCATAGGGCGGAGCAATGCTCCGTTTTATGTCTATATTATAGGCGTACACCAACACTGTCCTCCGTCCTAGTTTGGTTCTATTTTGGTGGACTTTTGTGTGCCTCATGGTTGCGTGTACTTTTGACGTGTGCCTCCGATTTTGAGCGGTGCGCGCTTAAGAGGGTAATTAAAATTAGTCAAGAGAGAGATGAAAGATAAGAGGCGCGGAAAAATGAGTGTGGAGAGCGAAAGAGTGTGGTTGAGTGAAAGTTGAAGTTAATAAATTATATATATTAGATTTGACATGAGTACGTGTGTACGCTTTCCGAATAATTAATTGCGTGCACTCTATCTGCTACGGGAAAACAATCGCATTTTCTACAGGATAGTCCCATATGGGATAGCGAGATTGCATCAAAAACGCGACATTGAAGGAAAATGTTATTTCAAAGACACATAAGGTGAACCAAAACTCGCCGGCAATGCTTCATCTCGCAGCTGTATATCTATGATATGAGCTATCTCAATGCATTGAATACAAATAAGGGGCATGAGAGAGGAAAACAATATCCATGATAAATATGAAATTCCTTCCGGCACCATAATAGGAAGCTAAGGTGAGTGATATTGGCCCAAGAGCGGCGAAAGTGCGGCTGGAATTCGCAGCCGATATTAAATAACAAGATTGATATTCCGCGATGATATCGTTATAGGCATAAAATACGAGCAACCAAAATGGGAGGAGAGCGTAAGTATTGTTTCGAGTACTTGAAAAAAAATTGGATTGGCAATTGCTTGAACAATTCATCGACAACCGATCGCGTATGAAAGAAAAAGACGCCGAGATTATATTCGGCCTTTATATCTGTAACTTTTAAAATTTAACGTGTAACATATTAAATGTTTATTATAATTTATCACAACTACGTTCTATTTGTAACAGAGAAAAGATATTCACGATTATTTAGTGATTCTAACATATTGGAAATGCAAAAGTGATGTGTATTATTGTTTCACCTGCAAATAAATCTATGCGAACGTTTTGAAGATTGATTATATTATCCGTTACGTAACTGCGGAATACCGCATGGTATAAATGATTAGCAGTTCAATAAGTTTAAATCGCCAGAACAGTACTCGGTTAGCAGCGCATTCCGATTCTATAACTTCTATCGCGCAAAATGCTGTACGACCGGTTGAACAAATAGGGATTTAAATACTTCGACAATTCAATAAAAACACGCAATTACGTTTGTCACGATTTTAGAAATTGCATATCGTCTGCGCGATTGGATATCTGAATTAATAAATTAACATTCCTTGTTCATAGCCGAAGCATTTCGCGTTGAAATGAAAATTTCGGAAAACGTTGAACCTACGCGGTAACATCGGAATTGAATATCGGAACAATTCGCGTATATACAGGTAAGAATTCTCGCGGATTCACACTCGCCTCGCTCTAGCGAGAAATAAAAGAGGGAGGGGGAAAAAAAACGATCCTGCAAACATACGAGCGGACTTGTCTCCACTGGTAATATCGACGAAAGGTTTTTTTTCCCTTCCCCGGTCTGTAAGAAATCGGGATAGGAGAGCGAGAAGAATCCTGTACAAATTGATCTTTACTCCTTCTCGCTTCCTCCCACGCGCGCTCCTTCCATCTCCACGTCGTTTCGCTTTCCCCGTTGAAAGCGAGTCGCTCTATGCAGTCGCCGGCAATCGCGTTACTAGAAGACTGATCGAATGGGAATAGTCGCGGAATCGGAGGATAGTAAGAAAGACAGATGCGAATGGAATGGGATGGGATTGGCCGGAACAAGGGATGCTCCAGACCGGATCGTGATGAGGGAGGAAGAACGAATAGGTATACTCACCCTGGTTGCTTTTTCTGGACCGCTTTTTGCGCAGCTCCCTGCGATCCTGCGCCAGCCCTAATTCCAGAAGCTTCTCCTTGATCTTCGGCTTCGGCCGCTTTATTCTAAGTCCGGTGAAAATCAAATCCACGGGATCTGTCGGGGACATAGCGTAGTTTCGATTTTTATAGCGTCGTCAGGAAGCTGCGCGACGCGAACGATAGGGAGGCTTCGTGGGAGAATCGCGAGGGAAGGTCGAGACGACTGTCGGAGATTTTGAAGGGATTTAAAGTTAAATCAATTAGAGATTACGAAGGGACACGGGCGGACTTTATCTGCAGGGACGGACTTTATTTCACGTCGACGAAATGTATTTATAAGTCAATTGGACGTCGCTCTTTACGGACTTGTAATTTAACTTCCCGGAACATTATAAGGTACTTTACGTATAAACGCGATTCCGATATTAAGCGTAAACTCGTGTTCGAGAGATTTGTTATGGGGCAAATTAAATTTAGAAAGAGAATTATCTCTCTCGCGACGTGACATTTTTGCGGATACTTTTGTCCGCCCGCTGGGAGTTCTAAGGTTAACAACCGCGAAGTAAGAACACGGCGGAATAAAACACTTTGCGGAAATTTTTGAAGGGGAGGCAAAGAAAAATGCCCTTGACATTTCGTGGACATCTGAGAATTACGCTTGGCGTGGAAGCGACTTCGGAGATTAAAAGTTATGGAGAGCGGTGGATTCGTATGAAAATGAAACAAGTTTTACAAGACTTTTCTGAAAATGTCTCTGTCAGGAAGGATATTATTCTTCGTTCGTCCCAGCGGATTCGAAATTATTACTACAAGCAGCCAAGCGTGTCCGATGTTCGGAGCTTAATTAAATCCTAGGAATCGTTCCGGTGTTAACGAATTCTCGCACGAATTTCGCATTCGCGAAATATTTCAACAGTTTCGGAACGCGAATAACCGGCTAGAATTAACGCTGAAATTTATGGCGAATTTCTATCGCGAAAATTTATATCGGGAATTGGGTTAAGGCCATTTTTGGCGCGTATAATTCGCGGATAAATTACAAATTACGATAAATGGCAATTACTACAATATGCTGCCAGATTTTCGAGAAATTCATATCACTGCGCCATCGAGTTGTAAACTTCATTTCTTTGTTCCATTTATCCGTGATTAATAATTGCAATTAATTTTAATAATCATTTAATGGCATTCAAAACAAACGGACAGAAACGCGAGGGGATGAATAGATCGATCGTCCGAATAAATTTATACTCTCCGAAGGTAGAGAGGAAATTAGGAAATATCATAATCAGAAATTAGCCGGGGGATAAATTAAAAAAATTACCGTCATCGTCCTTGAACTGAGTCCAAAGTTCTGTGAGCTGGGCGATTTCTTCCTCAGACCACTCCTTGGGTAATCTCTTTTGTACCTCGGCTCGCACGCCCTAATTAATTATGAGATTTAAGAAAATGGGTCAGACCACGTACATCGCTCGCGATGGAACAAGATTAAGATATTTTAAATCCACTTTTAAATTGCCGTTAGATACCACCGTTCAACTTTTCCAAGATAATCAGTCACGTGAGCAAATAGCCTCATTAGCTCCAAGTCACTACACGAAATACAGTAAACTTATATTTTGCATTTTACATTGATTCGGCGATAATCAGGTGCTTGAATAACCAATGAATATCGATGTCTTTATAAATATATATGTGTGCATATAAATTAGCGTCCAGCTATTCAACCCTTATAATCTTCTCTCGGAGAGCACTTTGCGTGCGCATAATCTCCAGGCTTGATGAGACAAAGCGTCCCGCGTATAATCTCTGGAGAAGCTTCTAAGTCAGTAGGCGTATTTAAAAAGAAGAAGCTGGGTCGCTCGTTTTCCAGCGATTACGCTCCACCCTCGGCGAAACGAGGCCCCTAAATGGCCGTCAGAGCAATATCGCGCGACTTCCACGGACTAAATGAATGTCAAATGAATACTCGGCCGTAGTCTCCGCCTCGACCGTGCTCTCTCTTCGTTCAAAGAGACGGAACGTACTCACGCATGAAATTATTTAAATGAAACGCTTCCGCGGCTAAGCCTTTCCACCGGAAGACCTCGCGAAGGAATCGATAGCGCGGAGAAAGCGTTTCCGCGGACGTAGCCACCCTCTTTTCGCCGATGACTGCACGCCCGTGATTAATAGCGAATTAAGAGATCGGAGGGGGAACAAATATTTTTTTCTCTCTCCCCGGCTGGTTAATGTGAAACATTATCGAAAAATTAATCATACTTCATACTCGACTTTTTCCTCGGCGAAACAATTACCCACGTCGGATATTCGTTTCCCTTAAATAAATAAGACTTCGGTAAAGAAACGGTTGGGTAAAAATTGCAAACGGTCGCGAGCAGCCTTTTGTTTTAAAATAATTATTGCCGACCGCTGGCGTTGAAAAACGCTGACGTCTTTCGAACAAAAATTTTTTGCTGATTCCCTTATGTCGCGTTTCGTCTGCAAAACGCGCGGCCGATCGCGCACGGTCGACCAGCGCTGTGTTTTAAGATAATTATTGTCAACTGCTGGCGCCCAGAAACGCTGACGTCTTTCGAGGGAAGAAAAATTTCTTGCCAAATCCCTTATGTCGCGTTCCGCAAAAAGCGCGGTGGAATAAGATCCGGTATATTGTGTATTGCATCGCTTATCCCCCGCCACGCTTTTTTCCCTTGTTAGGAGCTTCCCTACAAACTCAATTAATTTCAAGTTTTAAATAAGCCGGTAACTAGTTAGTAACTCCTCTGCCGCAATAAGAAGCTTGATTAACGCATTCCCATGCTTTATCACCGTATTGCACTGCGCATTTTCACAAGAAAAGAGTTATAACGAAGGGAAAAAGGAACGCTTCCAAAACATAGCAAGATTAATATACTTCGCTGTAGCGTTTCTCCGCGAAATGTTAATGATTCAAGAGGGGAGGGGAGGAAAAAGTAATGTAGCGTTAATTCTAATAAGGTTAATTAACATGAAATACTCCTGAGATTGTATTAATCTATTGTAGGGAGTTTGTGCGCCCAACTATTTTACGAAGTAAATGAAGTATTTCAATTCGCTCTCGCTGTCGAAACGAAAGTTGTAGAACACCCCGCCCATAACACGCGCATTTACAGTTCAACAAACACAATAAAGCGCCCGGGTCACGTTCCCTTCGCGTTTTCGTAGCCCGAAGGGTGATGCAAATGTTTATACGTATGTCGTAAGGCAGAAGGCAAACAAAACGATAGCTTTTCTCAAGGAACCGCCGGTTTTAGGGCCGCCGGAGTTGACGAGGGGGTCGCGCGCACAGATATTTTCCACGCCCCGGGAAAGAGACTACCAGCTGGCGGAAGGAACGCACAGCTCGCGGGTCGGAAACCTCACGCAACGGCAGGAGGAAGAGAAACGAAGAAATGAGGGTGGAAAGCCTCACGCCGTAGAGAGGTATTGTCTCCGGAGAATTTACAGTTCCTGCAGCAATTCCCGGCTCCATTTTTTTGCATATGTTCACCCCGTCAGCAGAGGTAGTCTAGAGAAACTTATTTTCGAGGCCGGGAGAGAATGGTCCCCCCCCCCTCCCCGCCGTTCCAAGATTCTCGTAAATCATTGATCCTGTCAGGCGGAGCACAACGGGGATTGCCGCGAGGCACATGGATGGACCGTTACTTTTTTAGCAGAGAGGCACAGAAATTTGTTTGCTAAATCTTTTAAGGCTGTTCCGCCGCGAGAGAGAGAAATATTATCCTTGAAATAAATAAATTACTATCGAAAAAGACTCGAGACCGTTTGTTCCCTTTAGCGCCCGAGGGACGTTGTAATTGATAAAAGTGAAACTGACCTTAGAATTGACAATCAAACACATCTCCTTGAGTTTCTTGATGATGGTACGCCGCGTTCTATTTTCATTGATGACGTGCTCCAACAGCCAATCAATTAAATCTAGAAATTTACAACATCACAATCGTTGCAGATCTGTATTGTACGATCCAGCCCGTGTATTTTCCTTGTCTCTGAATATTTGAGAGTAAACGGAAATACTCTTTTATCCGATTCAGATAATGATTAAATCTTAAAAAAAAAATTATAGATCAAATATCGCACTGAATCACTCGTATTCCTTTGTCTGCTTAGTAATAAAAAGCTCTATATTTGAACACGTTTTCGTAAAAGGCCCTAATTTATCGAGTTCAACGATGTGTACACGAGACTCCTCCGTGAGAAATGGACGATATAAAGAGTTTACCTTGAGGATATTTGTTAGTCTGATGCTCCATGAAGAGGGTACGCAGCTCATCCTCTTCCGCCTCCGTCCAGGTTGCTCGTGAAACTTTCTTGTTAGTCGTTTCCGCGCTGTAGCCATCCACGATTTCTGTCGCGTCGCGGGTAGTCTTCCAGCAGAACAGCTCCATGTACGACTTCCGGTTCTTCTTCGCGACTTCGATGAAACGGCGGATTATGAAGACCGCGAACCTCTGGAGCTCCTAAAGCAGGAATCGATTTTTCTGGTGCTCGACGAGTCCACTTTTGTGGGCCATTAAGCTCGATACAAAGATGCAATAGAAGCACGGTGGGGAAATTTATCGCGCGATACAAGAAAGGAAAAGAAGTTTTATCGCTGGCTAAAAAAACAGCAGAGCGATCAAATGTAACATCGCGACGGAAAGAAAATCCGTCGAGGAAGATTATTGCACTGGACAATATCAAAAGTGTAACGTTAACGACTTTGCAAACGTATAAAGCTTATAAACCATACAAGGTGTACTTATCGCGGTTAGTTAGGCGCACTGTGTAATTTGTTCCGTGCGCCCGATTACCTTATGTGCAGGGTCCCTTGATTGCAGGATTCTTTGAAAAGTCCGAAATATGGACGCTTGAAATATCATAGCCGGCATTTTACAATCCCAAGCAATCCGATGTAACATTTTTGTTACATAGTGATTTACCTCGACTGGGTTGTTTTCGAATTGTTGCATTAGTAGTGCTAAAGCCTTGACGATCTTCACGTTGGCGAACCTTCAAAACCAACGTTACTTTCTAAAAAGCTACTATGTTCTGTCGCATACAGAATATCTTGAGTCACCGAATCAGAATTTCTTTTTAACGGATCATGATAGAAGCGCTTCAAAAGAGCAAACAGATGATAAAACTTTGCTTTTGTCGAATTTTAAATCGGGGACAAAACTCTAAGAACTAAGTTTCAACTAAATTTTTCCGTGAAACTCATCGAACCAAAATAATTAATGTTCAAGAACAAAAACGATCGAAAATTAAAAAAATTGATTAAACAATTTATAGGTAAAAAAGTCGACATATCAAGGACACTCCGCTGTTACGCACCTCTGAAGAAATTCGTCCATTTTAAAGTCAGTTTCTTGGTAAATAGTTTCTCCCTCTTCTTCATCTTCTTCGTCATCTTCTTCTTCATCTGTATTGAAAAGATTATTTATTCGCACTATATGCGTGTGAGTGAGTGAGTGTGTAAGCCAAGTGTTAATATTTTATTTATTTACTTTCTTCGCGGTTTCCAGGGTTTTCAGTGTCTCGATCCTCATTCATCGTTTCCTGAGTAGCGATCTGATTTTCGACCACTAAAAATAAAATGTGCAATACTTTTATTAGAAAAAATATTAAACTCCTTTATTAACTATAGTTATGAATGATCTATTACTTCTTTCGGTAGATAGACGTTTTATCGTATTACTGAAATTTTGAAGATAATAGTTTCGATGTAGATCGGAATATATAAGTATCCTTTAAAAATACATCGGTGAAACATTTGAAGTCATCGCGAAAAGTTTCCCCCGAGCGAGTTGTTGCCCTAAAGAAAGCTTTCCACCGTCTGAAGAATTCAGTTTGTCCAAGTGACGGTGACGGTGGTGCTATTTCAGCTTAAAGTTTTAATTGTCTCTTCTCCGCGGTCTGCTCAACTCGAAACAGTAATTCGAGATAAAATAAAGCGCTCGTCCGACCTGCCGTGTTTTTATCTCGGATTTTTAAATGTTTCATCCCCGTTGATGTATTAAAAGTGTTAAAGGAAACTTTTGCTCTCCCGGCGTAGTATCTAGTACGATCTCAGTTCTTTGATAGATTCCTTAAGGAACTTTTCCTTCACTCTTAGAAAAAAATTTTGCGTTCCCGAACACCTACACGGAACGTCTCAAGATTCTCGCAGCTAAATGTTAAGAGAGACTTGTATATCCTATTTTCACGTTTATTCTTATAAAAACTCTTTTTTTTCCCCTTTGGCGGATCTCAAAAATTTTATACACCCGAGATAAAGTAATAATATGATTCGAAACTAGTTTTAAAATATGCACCGCTAACTCTGAGTATCGCTTCACAAGAGGAAGAAGGCAATCTCCACGTTTATGCATCTTAAATGTAATCTGGCAAGATTGCAGGGAGAGATAACTTCTTCCATGATTGTATTAGATCGGCAGAATCACCAAATATACCCAAAGGATTGTACGTTGAACGCGAGAGTTACCGATTCAAGCGCGACGAAACGGGGGAGAAGAGCTTGCAGCATCCCGTTGCGTTCAACTATCGATCGCCCTCCGCAATTTCTCCGCGATACATTTCCACGCACGATGTATACGGGAGTGCACGTGTATGCGCGCGTGTGTATGCGTGCGTGTACGTGCGCGCCCACACACGCGCGTACACAAAGAAGATCGGCAACACGTGGTACGGTCGCACGAGCTCGTTAAGCGGCTAATACTCACGTTTCAACACTCTTCAAGCGTGCAACTTGCATATTTCGTGAATAATAATTAGCCACTTATCATTCGCGATCACGCGGAAGGAAAAATATCGCGCTCGCGGTTTTGTTTTCAGGCGCAGAACGATTCTACAACGTCGTTAAATTCTGCGGCAGTGCCCTCCGACCAATTTGAAGTCGATTTTTTTCACGCTCTAAATCCGGTTTTTTTTCTCATCCGCAGCGAAACATAGTTGCACGGCAGTGTCGAACTATTCTACATTTGTGCGCGGTTCTCTTATTTTCGAATTTGCAGGTTGCCGAACTTTCCTCGTTAGTCACTCTGTCATCAGCTTTTTACGTCGAGCATTTTCATCATGCTAAGGTAAATAAGTCCCATACACCGCGGGGGGCCGATATTGAAATAACAAGCGCGATAAAACGCG
This sequence comes from Vollenhovia emeryi, assembly GCF_000949405.1. NCBI lineage: Eukaryota > Metazoa > Arthropoda > Insecta > Hymenoptera > Formicidae > Vollenhovia > Vollenhovia emeryi. The sequence continues at coordinate 1,111,874 of NW_011967217.1, read as the reverse complement.
CGGACGGAAACTTCAATTTGAACAGAATTTCGGAAAAATACCTTAGCCGAGTCGAGTTCTCACGAATACACGTAACTCGAATATATGTAACGAATACACGCAGCTCGAAATGCAGCGCGTTATATTTCCCATTTTAACTTGACGAAAGTTTAAAGTAGGTGTTGTAGGAAGTGCGAAGTGTAAGTTGTCTAACTCGAATTTCAGCGCGAGAGCTTGGGCGGATTTTTTTAAGTGCGCGCAGTTCGACTCGCGGCTCGGAGGTAAAGATACGGTCGGACAAGCGATATCGCTACGATCATAGCTGTAAATTAATTTGATCGACGGCGCGTAACATCCGGACAGTAATCCCTCGTTAGACTCGAGATTGCGACGCTCCTCCTTGCCATTAAATTAGGCATTATCGTGGGGGCGAAGACGAGGGGCGCATTATGCGATTGTATTACCTGGGTAATAAGTGTTGTCTAACGTACATAGAGTAGCTAGGTAAATGAGGTTGCAGGTGGTATATCAGAAGTTGGGCGGTTGAAAATAATAGAGACCGGGGTGGCAGGACGGGGGGGGAAGAGAAGGATGGCGGAGGATAGGAGTGGATGGGTTTATCACGGTTGAGACCAAAAGCCCTGGTACGCTACCTCGATGTAATTTGTGAAGAGATAATAACCGTCGTCCACGGGAGTACCCCGTCGCGGTGTTGAACAATTTTTTTTTATTTGTATTACGTATTGCATTTAAAAAAGGCAGTCTCCGATGGAATTAAGGTCTCTCCTCGGCGATTTTCGCCGAGCCCGCGCATTCGATACCTACGGGCGCAAAACGGCCGAAAATTGAATACTAGAGAGAGAGAGAGAGAGAAAAGGTTCTCAATTTGATAATATTATCGCGTACGCATTTTTAATGAAACCAGTTTTCGATGATATGGAAATCTGTACTTATATATACAGGGTGAGTCTTTCCATATCCGACAAAATTTTTGAGAAGGTAGAACGGATCGAGATGAATGGAAAAGTCCTGTATCATTTTGCAATTTTCGTAATAGTTAACGAGTAATTAATTATTAAAAATCGTTGTCTTAGGCCGGCCTACCGCCCAATTCGAGCGCGTAGCGAAATGTGCGCATAGCAATATCAATCACCGGGCGGTCACATCTTGCCACGCGCTCGAATTGGGCGGTAGGCCGACCTAAGACAACGATTTTTAATAATTAATTACTCGTTAACTATTACGAAAATTGCAAAATGGTACAGGACTTTTTCGTTCATCTCGATCCGTTCTACCTTCTCAAAAATTTTGTCGGATATGGAAAGACTCACCCTGTATATGAGCGATTTTTACCGAGCTCACAGACTGCGTCTGTACTTCAGCAATCGTCTTAAACGATGAAAAATCGAATCAAGGAGGAGAAAAAAATCTTGTCCATTTTATTATGTTCCATATTACAATAATAATTCTCTTCTGTAATCTTCATAGTATCGCGCTTCCGCATAACATTCAGCCGGAGTGACATTTTACTCACGAATATTCACATGTACGGCCGAAATGTAAAATTTTCTTTTTCATGAAGAATGAAAAGTTAACAGTGGACTAGAAAATGGAAAATTAAAAGATAAAGTTTCCAACGATGAGCGTATAAACCGACTTTCTCGGTAGCAGGAAGTTTCAAATTTAAAAGGAGCGCAAAGCAGTCTCGTAAACCACTGCTTACTTGCAGTTTGATAAGACTCGTAACCCACTGGATGAATTAACCACGGAGGAGTAACTTCTCCTCAAAATCGAAGAAGCGCTATTCCGATGTTTTACTACGTTCACAACGAATTCATTATTGCGAGGAGATTTCACGTCCCTGGGATTTACGACGCTGTGAAAATTGCGGAAATTGTAACCTTGATAACCTGCGTCTCGTTTCTCCGTCGCACGGAAATCCACTGATATTTTTGAAACGAGGAAACGTCCACGGACGACGTTCATCTTTCTGTAATTTCGAGGGAAGAAAAAAGAAAAGATGCTGACATTTCCTCCGTCTTATCCTGCATTGCGTTTCCCTGTTTCCTCCTCACTTTGCTTAGATCGATGAAGAGGAACAAATTCAAGGCGATGGCTGGAAAAAGAGCTTGTGGCGGAAAAAACTCATATTTTGAGAGAAGAAATGCATTTGGAGTTGCACATTATTAATACTTCATTTAATAAACATAAACGAAATGGTAATTTCTTCGTCTAATATTCTGTAAGATAAAAACTTCCGTCGCGGCTCTCTTAAAATACAATTTTTGCATACACGCTCTTTTGCAACAACCAAAGGCATCGCGAATGGAATATTTTATTGAAGGATAGAATTCATTATCGATAAACCTTGATTAAGTTAGTTAAATAGAAAATTGCAACCATTATGCGGTACGATTCTTCAAATAAAATATCGTTTCTCGCCAACGAAATCCAGTTGCGATTCAAGAGAGATCTATCTAGTAGTTTTTATACGAATCGGGGTCACCTGCGATGTACATTTCGAAAGTTATTTCTCTATACGTGCCGGACAGGGAAAAAACTAACAATTGAAGAGGGCGATGACCGGTCAAAGGGGGGGAAAAACCGGCTTTATGTCCAATGACCGCATACGAGATAGTAGCAAGGAGTCAGCGGGGTCGATCGAGGTGTTTATAGCGGTTTGACGCTGTAGACCTAAACTAAGGCCGCAACCTGCGCCGACCCGGCGACCCTCCCGAATTCGTCCCTTCTTTAAGCAATCTGCTCGCAGCTCGTAGAGCGCCCGGTCGAAATTTCGGTATTCAACGACCGTCACAGTCCGGCGCTACTATTAGGCCGGTAACTACTTATTCAAACCGGATCGCTCGAAACGCCCACCTTTCTCCGCCGGTTGTTGTTAACGCGATCACGTCCTCCCCGGCGAAGTCCCTTGCCTCAATCTCCTCGCCGCTACCCATTCTGACCTAGCCTTTTTCCGTAACGATGCAGCTCGGATCTCTTCCTCTCTTCCGTGCCTTTCGCCCTTTTCCTTTCTTCCGCTCTCGCTCCGCATCTCCTGCTGCCCCGTCCGCTGACGTTGTTTAGATGCAGTTTTATTGTGCCCCTAGGGTTCGTTGCCGCACTCCCGGAAGCGGCATGACGTACGCCGAGCAATTCCTGGACCGGAGGAATAGCGAACGAGATCGCAAATATACAAGCTTTGGACGACGTATCTCTGCCGCATTTCGAGAGACTCATTCGTCTCGTAACGAGAAGCAGGAGAGGGGAAAAGGAAAGAGGGGGAAACGTGGCTGACAGCCTGCTGATTTCATAACCCGTAACTGTCGACGTCTCATCCTTCATTATAACGCAATGGCGTGCTGCACATTGACGTTGATTTCGATCATCACTAATTAATTACCGGTAACATAATTGGTAATAAAGAGCTTAAGGGGATCCTAAAGCCGCTGGCGAACTCGATCAGTGTCGATAAGATAGGAGACGGAATTAAAAGCGTCAATTATCGACATTTTTAATTCCACGTTCTACTAGGTCCGAGATATTTATTGCCAATCAATTTGCAACTTTTACGAGAAAGCAGCCATTTTATTAGCCACACATTGCTCAGACCGAGATTTTGGATCGAATTCTAGCATCGTCAACACTATAGCTTTACTGACAATCTGACAGACGTTTGGCAGCGACCTCTCTCGAAAAAGCCTGCTGCTCTTTTTGTCTTCTTCTAGACTTGGATTTCTGGACTTGCGTTTATTAGAAGTAATCTTTTTTTTCTAGGCTATTAATCTTAGTTTCTAATTGCACGATATCGTTCTTATGTGTTGTCCCTAGAGTATACTGGTCCCATTTTGTATTGTATTTATTGTAGAATTCTCGTATCAAGCAAACATTATCGTCAAGTGTACCAAACATTTGTATAATTTTTAATTCTTTTTCTTTTTTTTATATAAAGTCGACCAGCATGGTCTAGATTTTGCTGCGTACTTTAATCCCGTAAAAGAGTTTTGCATCTCTATAAAGCTAATTAAAAGATTACTTCTAACAAAGAACGTCGATAAAACAGACGGCTTTAGGGTCCCCTTAAGAAATCATAGCTCTTTGAATCTACGTAATTTCAGATGCAATGTAAGCACATTTGTAATATCTTCCATACGTGTAATACTGAATTGAAGTAAAAATATTTTGCCAAGAAAACGCGCGCGTTACAAGCAAGCGAGAAGCTTACTCACGCATTACGGTACACGTGCATGAATATTGTAAAGTGAAAAAAAAGTGGTGGGCTTCGTACGGGGATAAAATTGTCCGTGTAAAACATTAAATTACGCTGACTCGGTTAAGCTTTTATTCTATCGTAAACTCGGCAGAAAATTGGGATAGCCAAGAGGCACGCGGCACGCATAGGAACACGGGCCGTCTATTAATTATTTATAGTAATGTGATATTGATCCGTCTGGCTACCTTCCACCGGATTGACCGCTGCTAAAGCCTCCATATGTACTATTCCAGCATCTCCGAAACGTATATACGCCGGTAATATTAGTACTTTGGCGGTGCGTACGGTTATCCATTATTAATTCGACTTAACTGTTTGGGTAAACACCCAGTTTATCGATCATTTAGCATAACGGTCTCAAAACCCAGGGCAATATGCAGGTGCTAACGACATGAATTTTACAAAACTTAGCACACACACACACGTAATACGCGGTATACGTGAAATGCGGTTTCTCAGGGATATGTTTTTATTCGCAACTAATTATAATCGCGATCATTAAAAATTCACAAAATCGCGAATCTATTTTCAAGCGCAAGTAGAAACTTTAAATCGGTTTTCAAGTATTAATATTCCCCGCGGAATATTTACCTGAGTAAGCCTTAGTTGATAATAAAGTTTCTACGCTTTGAAGTTGCAAGTTGATGCTATCTGTAATCTGGCTGTTCCATTTTCGTTTTTCGTTAGCACTGAATACGTTCATTACGTTAGGTAAATGGGATTCGAGCACGAGTAGCTATGCGGACGGTAATTCTAAAATAGATCGCTGAACTTCTGCAGTTCTGTATTCTTTGATCAATCTGGCGTCGATTTTTCCCACACAGCGTTTACCCCGCATTTCGAATCGTGACTTTCATTTCTGTTGTTTCAGGTGCGTTTTATCGCCAAATGTTTTTACATGAAAAGCGTTAGTAAGAGCAGCCGGGATTACGGCAAGTGATTTTAACGAGGACGTTTCTGCTACTATACATAGCCGCTAAGTAATCACGCGCCGCTGCGAAGCCCCCTTTCGCTTTTATCTCAAATTAAAACTTCGCTTCAGACGACACGCCAAACTGATACGTCAATGTTGTCGCTCGCTCTATATTTTCTCTACGTTCAAGTCACATCTTTTTCTCCCCCCGTTTTTTAAGCCTAACGCAGCATCACGGTTTTTATAAATTTTGCAAATTTGTCAAACATTTTTCTTCCTTCGAACTGACACATATTAAAGCGCAGTGCGCAGAGTTTCTTCTTCTCCAATACACTCCCACACTAAAGACTACATGTTACTAGTACTATTGTTTCTATTTTATTATATAAATGTACGACAATCAGCACAGTGCTACAAATTGTGGCCTTTAAAGTCATTGCAGAAGAATTAGGGCCACAGTTGGAATACCGACAAAAATCTTTTATAGCTGGAGTCTTTTACAGGACAAATGGGATTCCGCTGTGGGACTCTCCGAAAGAGCAGAGGGAGAATTTCCTCATTTGTTTTTAAACGAAATTATTTTCGATTCGGAATTCCGAACCATCAATTCTTCTCTCGTAATTGATTATATTTGATTGTTCTACGTATATAAAAATATCAAGGTAAAACCATCGAAAAAGGGATATAAAGGTATTTTGGACATTTAATCCCGATACAATCTCTAAAATAATATATAAAAATATTGTAAAATATTTACTTTCCGATCATCTTACCTTTATATGTATATAGAACTGTTTTATAATACGTTTCAAAAACTTGATATCTATTTTTTTTCAATATACAGATCTATTTAAATTACAACATCTGTTGACAAAATCCGCGAGGTGCTTGAAATAATTTGAGAAGATTTTTGACATAAAAATTTGGAAAGTTCCCATCTGTATCTTCTCCTCCATATGTCTACGTCTACGTCCGTATCTGCATTCGCACAAAGTTAAAAATAGTAGCCTCTCTTTCCTAAATCCCAAGTGACAAGTCAAAAGTTAACAGAGTTTAAAGAGATTACGCGCGTTTTACTATTTTCTACGTACAGAACGTCAAAATTAGAATGACCCATATTACGACACGTATTCACAATTTGCACGACAATTTTCAGCTATTAATTGAGATAGTTAAGCGACCTGACGCAGACGTGAACTAAACTAAACGGAAAATACGCTCGCGAGAGAGAAGTACTCGGGGAAATACTCGATGGCGAGTAGTGCCGCACCTCGCATCTCTATAATGACCCTGGCGTGTCGTGCCGTTCGCCGTAGGAATTTCCTGAAAGCCTCTTTACGACTTTCGGTGTGTTTATTGCTATATTAACAGCGGTTTGCGGTCGTTGCGCAACAGCGGATTAACTTTTCGTAATACGTCATTTTTCTCTATTAAGGAGAGATTCACGAGAGTCCTTTACGCGCCGTCAATGAAGTGCTTGTATACGTATATACGTGTACACTTGTCCGTTCATATTACATCGCATTACAAGCACACTTCGCGATAACGTCGTGTATATTGCATTCCTTGCTTCAGAAATGACGCGAGTAAAGAAACCGAGATTGCGCACGTTATTTATTCGGTTAGTTGCGAAACTTGACATATATTTTGTCCGCGAAAGCGACGCGAACGGGATGCACGATCGTCCTTAAATATTTGCTTTCGCGAAATTCCACATTTTTCGACTTGTTTGTCGCTGTTGCTCGTCGATTGGTAGTAATTAATCCAACGCATTGTTTCGAATACGGCGCTTCGGAAAATATGGCAAAAATTCCGCATGAAAAAATATAACTTATTCCTGTGTCAATTCGAGAATATTTCTTTCATGGCCTATTACGAGTTGAAAAACACAGTGAGATCGCTAATGAAACGTGCAATTTCGCGTTAATTAAAAACTTGGTGGAAGTCCGAATATCTGCGCTGTATTGTCAGGAATGGCAAAAAAAACGCGTTATTCTCTTGTTGCGAAAACGTCGACGGTTATTTAATTCTTCTTTTATGCTTCTCATCTCTCATATATTCAACAAAATCATTACACAGCAACAATACCTCCCGGTCTTTTGGGCGTTTACGGCACACGTTATTGCGCACGTTAGAGAGAAAACATTTCTCTTTAACATGTGGCAAGCGACTGACGTACAACAATTAAGAATACGGCACAAAAAAAAGTTGCAAAAGATCTCGCGTGTGTTACGTAAAAGCGTTGCCGCCCAACTTCTTGCAGCATATGCATTTCTATCGCGAGCAAGAAACGGATATGCAAAGTCTGTGATAAATCGATATCGAGTTCGGCGCATTCGCTCGCACACGAGGGGGAAAAGAATGGAAGTAAGAATTGATTACCCTTTCGCGACGGCATTTCATGTTGACGGAGGTAATTTCGTTGGGCGACACTCGTCCCCAGCTAGTTTTGGAATCGATCCAGAGAACGGGGGTCCGATAATATCATTTTAGTAACATGAAATAGCCACCCATTATGGCGAGCACGCGGAAATGAACTTCCAGGCCAAATCCAAGTGCTATAATAAAGAGCGGGGTTGCTTGGCAAAGGCATATTTTTTCGCGCCCGCGGATCGTCGTATCTCTAAAGTTAAACGTTAAATCATCACGAATTCAGTCCACCGTACGATCCTTTCTTTTTTTAACGTAAAAGTCAAATCATCGCAACCTTTACACGCCCTAATTTCGGCTTTTTTTTTAAACAAGAGATTGAAATAGAATTTTTATATCCGTTAAACGTGACACGCTATTATTTTAGAACGCAACAATTTCACATATAATCGTCCTCCAATATATCTTCTTTAATTTTTCCCCGATTTAACGGCAGCAGGAGCGACGGGATAAAACAGTACTCCAGCTGGCCGACTAAGGGCAGGAGGAGCAATTTTCTTCCGCAGACCACTGGAACGTAGAATGAGCAAGTAGTTGCCGCGTAACCTCGATCACTTCGAGAGACTATCGAGTTACGGCGGCGTTCCTCGTGTCCGGCATAATCCCCGCCAAATCCTGATACTGTATGCCGAACGTAAAAGGGGTCTCTGCGGTGTCGCGGTTCCGGGGTACCGGCAAGGGGTGAAATTGACCGGCGTCGTTGCCACTTGAGGACCGTCCAGCAATTACGAACCATCCCTACGGCCCATTGCTATTGCTGGCTGTAGGTTGGCGTCGCTGGTTGGTTGCCCGGTTGTCTGTTCATGGATATACATACCTCAGCATTGTTCCCGCAGTGCCACCCTCTCGGCTCGATGCTCACTCTCTCCGTCTTCCTCCCTCTACTCTCGCTCTGACCTCCCCCTCTCTCTCTCTCTCTCTCTCTCTCTTGCTCGCTCGCTATCCCGACGTGTCCTACGTTCAACGTTCTAAATCACGGCTATCTCTTGGCTTAACTAACAATGCGCTCAGCGACACCGCGCTCCTGCTCGTTCGTCTGCTTATTATCTTCGGACCTGCTTTATCTGCGCCCGCATAAATGGAAAATTTTCATTGCGCTGCGCGCGAATCCCCCACCCCACCAGATTTGTTAGCCAGAATGCCAGAATGCCGGCGCGGACGGCTATCCGGCAACGCGGTCGCGTCGTCACCAAAAATTGCGTGCTTTTATCGTTTCAACTATTTCACGAGGCGACGCGAGGAGCGATTCAATCTACAAATTGCCTCGCTTTAGATAATATATACAAAGGATCCGAGGGAGGGGTTTGATAGGGCGCATTTTGCTCTCATAGCTCTGACATAATCTCCAACGAGTCTTGTTAAATTCACGCCGTGTATATCGATAGACGTGCATATTTAATTTAATTTTAATTACACAGTCTCGTTCCACGCAGCGGCGAAATGACGCTCCTGGCACTCGGGAGAGAAAGCTTTTCGCGTGAAGACGAAACAACAAAAGGATCTATCAACGCATTATTCTATCCCGTGGAAAAAATTGTACCCTATTTTCAGGGGCCGAGGGTTCACGGGACGTGTATAATAATGTTGAACATAATGACTTTAATAATAAGACTTTACGATATCGTAAATATCATCCTCCCCCTTTTTTTTATATACAACAACGTAATATTGTGCGGAAGGTAGAAGGCTAGCTTTTATAGGGGGATCGCGTCCCGCACGATATACGGGGGCCGCGGTAGACAAAGAACACACTCGCACACAAGACGTACTACTATGAGATTACCTGCTTATCCTAGCTTCCAGCAGCTACTAACCAACGCGACGTAGATCTCCAAGTATCCCATATACTTACACCGGCCAAATTCACCCTAACAGCATGCACAACGGTTGGCAAACCTCGGAGTAAATCGGGAGTGTAATGCACTCGAATGTGCGAAATAAATTTTACGAGCGCCGTTCCCGAGCGCCGCCACGCGCATCGAGACGAGACTCCGTGCCTGCGAACCGCGCTAATTATCAAATTTTCGCTATGTTATCCAACGACTGGCGGGACCGTGCGTCGATCGACATATTCGAAACAATCGTAAACATAATTGTTGCTTGTGCAATATCAATGCCCGTTTTATTCCGCTCATTACTTTAAACGCTAGCGGTGTTTCTATGGTAACCGGCGCATTTGTAACATTGGACCGCATGATATTGTTAATTACGCCGCTTTAATAACAGTCGTTATCTGCCGGCCGTTTAAATTATTTGCCCTGCGCGGACAAATAATAGTGAACGATTTCAGAATGTTAAAAAGTTACGTTTGTCGATTATATTATTAACGATACAGGCGGACAATACAAAGTGCGCTTAATATTCTCAGTTGGTCAATATGCGAAGTAATTAAAGTGGAAAGGGACCATTGTCGGTAAATAAGCGAAATCGTCATACATCACGGCGGAGTGAAAGATGCGAGGAAAGTCCGAATTGTAAACGACGTAAGGTTTTCGTCGAGTTTCTTAGACAAGAACAAATAACGTCGATCCCATCGCGGTGAATCCAAGTCGGACGGGGTTTACCATGCCAGTAAATGGCTGATGGATAAGACTGCTCGGGCCTCCGTCGTAGATCAAGGAGACGTTTCAGAGTGGAGAAAGATTTGGATAAAAGGTTCCTAACAGGCCGTTAAGGACACGGTTATCCCGTAAAAGAAAACGCGACCGGTAAAAGAAAACGCGAGGCGGGGATACCTACGAAAAGCGATTTCAACGACTTCCCGTCGCTCCTAAACCTTGGCGACTTACATTCATGCAACTTTTATGAACATCCGGCCCCGCTTAGAATGTTTGCAGATCTCGCGATTGCATCTGGCGCCGCGATAGTTTTTATACGTTGCGCACGATATTGTCACTGGGGTAATATAAGATCGATCCAAAGTTACGTAATAACTTGCTTCGGAACTTGGGCTGTTGCGACCCTCGGTTATATTAACTGGGGAGAGGTTTCGCGCGTGCCCGGTTGTTTCGCAAAATGATTACAGCGTGATTCGGTAATGGATCGATGAAATGATTTATCATTTTACTGAGTTAACGAACCGTTGACGGCACAATACGCTGTTTCGTATGCCACGTTCGTCTCTGCAGTTGCACCGTTTCGCACGCGATGTTTCGCACGCGGTGTACACATTTAATTATTGACGCTTTTAGCGAACACGCGGCATGACTAATGAAACGATAAGTACGCCCGGAATTCAGTCGACTATGACTTCCAGCTGCGTCAGTTTGAGCTTTGCCCTTCATGGGTTACGTTGCAAACGAATCGTTATTAATTGTTGCGACTGATCGGCGAAATACCGCAACAACCGGCACGTTATGCCTCCGTAACCAAATATCGATTTCCGCTAATGAACACTGGAGTTTTGGGTTACATTGTTTTCCGTGGTTTGCGGTTGCATTTAAACGTAAAAAATGTTAGACAGTTGTTTATCATTAAAAAAACGTACAAAAATCTTTCGTCAGGCCCAATGACTTTTATTTCCCTCCGACGGGAACGCCGTTCTTTTCAGCTCGGCGAGCACGCGCAGATGACAGCGAGTCAATGTATAATTTACGTTGCATGTATCCCGAAATCATTCTGCATCTTTCTACTTTGTATTCCAGCCCAATTCGCCGCGGTGCGAAAACGTGCCAATAAATTTTTATTGCTATTTTATGATAACATCACGCGGATCTTGGTGAACCGATCCGTTTTAGTATAATGGTATCATAAATCACATTTCGCGATAACCAGACAGTATCGTGCCGCTGCCCTCAATGTAATTGCCAATATCACGCTGATGGATTTTTGTCTAGAATGGCATATCATCAATTTCGGCCTAATTATCCACAGTGTCTAAACAGTGTTTATCGCACTTGTAGAAATTTTGATAAATTAGATTGTGCCGTATCCACAATAAGACCGTAAGCTTATTGTTTCGCGGCTATTTGCGCTGCAATTAGGCATTATTGAATATCGACCGTTCCACGTTTTCTCTTTTTCTTTTTTTTTCAACCGAAAATGAATTCGTTGAAACTGTGTCATTAGGACAAACTCATTAATTCACACAGACTTTAAGTAAAATAAAACTTCTATATAGCTTCAAAGTTCTTGCAGAAAGAACAATAACTCATGCTCAATCTGCAAAGAGTAGAAATGGTAGGAAACAAGATCATTAAAGGAGGACGAGAAAACTTTCTTTTACGGGGAGGTTTTAACTTTTAATGAATTTCGAATCATAAAATACGCCATGTACATTTTAATCCTTGATATTAAACGTACGAAGTAAATTTGTTTGTTGTTAAATAATTTATTATGCCCGTCATTATTTTACAATTCAAACTGAAACGTAATTAAAATAAAAGACTGCGTATTCGCGCGCGTTCGACAGCATCTTGATTATGGATCATTTCCAACCCGATGCCGCTGCAAGTTTACAATAACGAAGTATCGGGATGCGTTTCGACGATAAAGTTAAACCCATCTCGCTGCCCGGGACGAATTTTATTTCGAAACCATCCCATATGCAGCAATTTAACTCCCCAACGCGCGATATCGCCATTTTGAGCCAGCTGCTTCGACGTTCGTAATCACGGGCGGTAAAGCGTACACTCCGATCGTTTTAAAACACACTTTATTTGCGATATCGTCTCGCGACTTTGATTACCAGAACCGACGGGATTTTTTTTCGATTGTGCCAAATTTTATTTATCGGCAAAATGCCGCCATATTATGTTTTTTTTTTGCGCAACACGCGCAGTCCAGCTTTTTTTTTTACTGATTCTCGTTAAATCGGATTACGGCTATCATTGCCGGACGTTGAATTTAATCCGCCGCAGGTTTATACAGCTGCGCTTAATCAGTTTTCCTTTTTTTTCCCCCCAGTGAATACATTCACGTTTAAGCAGCATGAGTGAATTGACCGCTTGTTGATGTAAACGAGAACTCTGCATGAAGTACGCATGATCATATATGCTAACTCCGCTTTATTTATCGCGGTTGATATTTTCGATCGATTCGAGGTTTTCGCGACGCAGCGCGGCGTTCCTATTTTCTTTTTGCAAATGCGTGTTATGTTAACGCGCAGCGTTGACTAACGCTATTTTCACGGCGACAGTAATCTCCATTCTACATCTCGATTCCACTAAGAAGGCTGCTGCCTAACTTCGATCAGGTTGGACAATCTCTTAAAAATACCTTTCCTATGTTTTCTGCGCATTTTTTTATCTCCGTTAGTTTTCTTTCTATAATTTTGTCGAAAATTAATTTGCTACGGACTATTATAAAATTATTTTTTAACCATAAAATAACACAATCTGGTCAATGCATAATTTAAATAAATACTTTAATTATTACTATGCATATGCATAGAGAAATGATGTAAATAACTAAATGCAATTTATTACTACCTCGCGATAAATCTATTCACTACTCAGCTAATTAAAATCGTCGATAAAGTACGTAGTGTAAAATAACTGATTTATAATCGAATAACTACGAATAACCAAATAGATTGTGCTGGCGTTATTAAGCACGTTACTCGTTTAATTTTTTTCTCGAAGGCAAAGAAGCATTGTCCTAAATCATCATCGATCAAAAATTCCTATCCAAGATAAATTGAACGCCCGACAATTTCTCGGGGACCAAAAGATTGCTGCACAAGTTTCTCGTATCGTTACACGTTGATGACGTTGCGAAATAATATTCAAATCAGTAGCCGAGGTCAGAAATCAGGTAATCGGTGACCCAACAACAATGACCGTCAACGGGAAGTTATTTGCGTTGAGGATTACGTGGCAACCTTTGCACGAGATATTGTGATGCAAAGTGTCCAGTGCGAAATCGAGGGAGATCCTGGTGTGTACACGTTCCGTCGTAGCCGCCCTCGTCCGTGTTCACGCGTGTGCGTGCGGGTGTGTGCGATTAATATGCGTAGAGTGGTACAGGGATTCTGCTCAGTATGCGGGACATCATCGCGTCTATGATAGTATGATTGTCGGGCCACTCGTGGCTCAATCTAACGTTCCAATGTTCCATTGCTGCCCCCCCCCTCTCTCTCTCTCTCTCTCTCTCTCTCTCTCTGTCCCGCTCTCCTTTCCTCTCCTCTCTCATTCTCTAGTTCACACTCAAGCCATCACATTTCGCTTCTCACTCGCCGTTCCACCAACTTTGCTGTTCCCTGTTCATCTCTGTCTTTCCCCCTTTCCTCTCAAACGGGAACGGCAGTCAAACCCATCCGGCTAATCCCAGGAGGACTCCGCTCTCCATCCCTTATCAGTATTCAATGCCTCTAAACTGCTTTTTGACACTATCCAAGGCCTCGAGAATTCTATTTTACAACTCAATTCTCTGATCTCGCCGTTCTACAGATATACCGGTGAATTGCATGGCCACGCAACGTGGGCGAGAAAACAACAATAAAATGCTCTTTACGTATATCCTCGTGAATTAAATATAAAGTAGGTAAGTAGAAAGATAGGGTGACAAGTAAAGAAACTTCGAATGCAGCTAGAATCTACGGAGAACGTTAAATGCGTATTTTTTAACTTCGATCAACTTTAATCGGCCGATATCGATCTTATAAAAAGTTCGAAATATATTACATTGAGCTTTATTACTATATATTAGAAATAAAAATCACACTTTAGGTTTTCTACATTAATAAAAATACGTAAATACCTTTCCAATAATAGACGCAGAATACCATTTGAGGACCCGTTAATTAAATTTACTCAGAGTTACTTAGTAAGCTTTGTGATTTACAATATGCTAACAAACACGTGGCAATAACGATAATACACTTTGCAACCAAAAAGCTAATGAGTTAATAATACTTTACGGGCGGAAAGCAGTACGAGCGACGTCGAATTTTATAAAATCAAGTCGCCAACCAAACAACATCGACTCCGCGAGATCGCCTCGGTTTAATTCATTTAAATGCTTTATCGTGCAGGCGAAACAGAATGGCGGCTAGTGAATCGGACCATTTATTCCACAAACCACGATGAACCATTCCGTCCCATACTCCCTCTCCCTCTCTCGTCAGTTGCTCTCGCAACCAGCTACCATATAAACCCGTACCCCGTACCAGCTCCCGTGCGTGTGAGCTGCTTCCTGATGCTGCAATGACAATTTGTAGCGTGGACACGTGTGTGAGAAACAACTGAAAATTTAAACGCGAGCAAGCGCGAACGCACAGAGGGACCGATAGCATTATCGTAATTAATAAATTCGATGTGATAATCGTATATTTTGATACGTCAATCGAATGTTGATAGCTAATGTGCCCTGTTTATTAATATTGTTGAATATTATCGATGTAGTTAATGCATTAACGCGTTAACGGGAAAGTGATTTTGCCACAAAATTGCGAATCTTGGTATAACTCGTATGTGTTTTGCATTCGTAATGACACTTTTGTTTCTGGATTGCACGAATTCGTAATGCGTGCTCGCGAAACGTAAAATAACAAATTACTGATTTCGGGGAAATTCTCGCCAGATGTTGCGAAAAAAATTATACAATTTCGAATTGGTTCGAAGATCATTTATCAGAAGAGAGTTTGATCAAAGAAACGTGGGGTGTCAGGGAGGAAAAGAGTTATATTAAATCTTGAGAAAATCTATTTCGTGTTAAAGTTAAAGTTACCTTTGTCCGCCATTCGACGAGTTTCGCGTATCGATTTTCACAGGGAGTAGAAAGATTACGCGGCAAAGTGAACGCGATTTGATTCGCGATTAAGAAACCTACCGTTCGGAAACGTGAGCTGTTCATTGGCATCCAAGAAAAAGCGAAAGGATGTAAGATTGGAAGGACACGAGAATGCACCTTCCAGTGTTCCTCCGATCAGAAAACTCGTGATCGTTTAAAGGCAGAGCACGCAGTGCGTGATCTCCCGCACGAGAAACGTTCTCAGCCAATTTAGTTCGATAAGTTGTTGTAAAAAGTAATCCAAAACCAGAGCTTAAATTTTTTCATCAAAAATACAGATACAAGATACATTTTCAATCGATTCGGTGAAGAGATACAGATTCAACTTACATTTCTTGAATTCAATTTTAGATATGCACCGAATTATTTTTCCGCAGAAAAATACAGAAATGTGGATAGTACCTCTTTTTAAAAGACACCAAGCTCTGTATAAAACTACGAGTGATATAAAAATATAGTAATTATAATGCATGATTTTAATAAGTGCGAGTATGATAGTGACATCAACTGTGGTAAATGGCAAAGAGAATGGAGTCGCGCTTGTGACATTTTTATTCTCATATGAACAGCAGTTCGAAAAGTGAAAATAGGGATTGTCACGTTTCCTCTATAAACAGCCGTCTCATTCTGACATTATGTGCGTAGTAAATCTATATTCAACGTGAAATAAAGATATGCACTGCGTGTGAATACAGTAAAAGAACACCATATGTATAATACAAAGCTCGCGGCGCTTTCCACACGCGTGTTCGCGAACGATCATCAGCACGTCTTTTCGCGTCGCGTGTGTGAACGTTCTCCTGGCATAAATAAATAATTGCAAATACACCGTCAGCTTCCACCAGGTGTGGATGGTCCTGCATGTTCTTGGTGCGACGGCGCCGAGTACCACGTTCTTGAATATTTCAAGATACAACTGGCACGACCTCCACATGAATTCTTACGGTCCGTCAACGGTGCTCGGAAAGGGTTTGAAAAAGATACGAGAAACACGCCCGAGCGATCACAATTTGAAGCACGAGGCGATGTAACTCAAGTTTCCGGGCATGTATACATGCATCAAAAATAGGCTACGAGGTAAACGTGTCAAGATATACGAAATAACAATGGCTCTCTTTAGCCATGCATAAAACTCTCATATGAAGGAAAACTCGCTGTCGGGAAATTAAAAACCTTCGAGAAAGATGTTGCATTTCCTCAGGACAGTTATTTCAGTTTAAAAAAAAATGGCATGAAATTTTATATAATCTACAAATTTTCCCGAATCATTAATGCGTTGAAAAGAATTACATCGGCGAAGAAAGCTGAAGAAAACGCAAACGTATTGACGATTACTATTACAACGAAAGCGACAGCAAAGAGAATTTATAGAATTTTCACCTTCACAGTCAGACGCCATCGAGATCCGGCTTTAATAAAAGCTCAAGGTGAAAGAGAACATTCCTCCATCGCCATCGAACGTTCGAAATAGTTCACGCACTCGGCCGTGATAATGAGCTTTTAATGAGAACGCAATCGGTTATGATCATGGCGAAAAGTTGCTGTAATTACGTGCGTATGCCTGAATAGAGTTTAATGAAAAGCAATATCGCGAAAATTCGATAGACTTCGAGAGATGCGGCCTTACGTTGCAAGAAGCGAGGTGAGAGAAATATTGATGAAGGCTGGCCACCGCAGTAGAGTAGCGCGAGGCGGTTTACGAGTTTGCAAATACACGGTTCTTGGGACTAAAGTTTATCGACATGAAAAACATATTAAAAATTTGTTCACTATTATAAAAGTACGAAAGGATATTGATTATCGAATGATGAATTTATATAAGAAAGAATCTCGATATCGTGTATCTTCAAACCACGAATTTTTATATGCACCGTCAAAGTTTTAAATAATTTAAATCAATTATCCTTATTTTGATTTTGATGCCTTAGATGAGAGTTTAGTTGTATAGCGGGGAAAAACCAATGGTGAAATTATGATATTTAATCTTCGCTCATTCTTTGTCTCGCATAGATATAGAGCACTGATTGCTGGCGGACAAAGCGCCGACTCTTATAAATTACATAACGTTTTAAGAGGCGTCTTTCCTTATCGGAGGCATTAAAACAAAGTGCAACCAATTACACGCTTATAGCAAATTCCAAAGGCATCGCGTCTCAAAGGGTAAGATCTTAAAAAGCTTTGTTGCCGGGGCAAACGTTTTCCATGGAACGGTCCTTCATAATTTCACTCTTCAATTATTTGTGAATTCCCCTAAAGCTCAATGGCTTGTTCGATGTGAAGCCGATTAAAAGCTTCTCATTTTTAGCGATACTCGATCGTAAAAAAGCATAAGACGATTGTCATGAATTTTTTCATGAGAAAAATTACATGCAATTCAAAAGAAACGAAAACAAATTTAAAGCCGAGAAGTGGTCTAACTTTAATAGCATGCAAAGTAGAAAATGTGCTATCGTTCCGACGATCTTCGAGCAATATTAAACAGGTGGTTTTACTCTAGAATTGTGATTTATCGTCAGCTTTGATAACAGGAAAATTGGTCATTTTGTTGATAAATTTAAGCTTGAATACATCAATAAAAAAGACTAAGTATTAATGAAAAGAGAAGACAGAATTATATTAAATTTGAGGCATTGTTTCGTGACAGAAATTAATGTGTTCTCACATATAATACGATCAGATCTCGGAACATATATTGGTAGATTTTTCCAACTTTGTCAGGAATTCTGGTAAGCGAGAAGAATGCGAGTTCTACTTCTACCGCCTATTTTTCTTATTGCCTCGGATCTTTAGGACTTTCTACGGATAAATTTTACTTTCCAAGTTGCGACGATCTTTCTGGCAATCATGCGATATGCGCGAGGATAACATTAAACACGAAAATAAAGTGAAAAATGTAGGCGAGAAGAGTGCAAGCAAACTATGTATTAACTATGTATTAACGGTACGTCCAGAATAATCGGCGCATCTCGCATTATGAGAAGCGAGCCTCGCCGCCTCGCTGCATTTCCTTTCTTTCTATCCCTCTAGGGTAATCTACTTCCTAGAGTGGCTCCTCTCCCTTCACCCTTCACCTTGGTTGCTCCTAAGCTGCGCGTATACTGAAGCATCTTAATCGCTTTATCGCCCGCGTGGAATATAATCGCTCGGTTAAGAGAAGCACCGTCAAGCTCTTCCTCCGAGGATATCCACCCGATTTACCGAATCCTTCTCTCTGCGAGGTATCGACAACGGGCCTCTTCCGGGGGATTCATACGGTCTATCGGGAATACTCTATGGTATCCCTGAGATATTTTCGCGTTTCAAGATTTCGGTCTCAGCAGTTTCACGTGGCGACGCGAACAGAAGAGCATTATAGTTTAAGCTAGAGGTAAGAAGCAAAAAGAGGATTCTTGAAAATTATAAATAATACGTTTTCATTGTTAACTTTGTTACATCACGCTGAGCTGCGGCATGTGGAATATTTTCGAGGAATGCTTTGCCTTCGTCATCGGCGACGTCCATTTTACAATCTAATTTTTCATTAAAAAAGAAATAACATTTCTCAACTGCGATCTTCTTCTTGCGGTCGGTGCACTTGATATGCCTAGATTTTATACACGATGACTAGTACGAATCCCCAATCTCGACAGAGATAAGTGCACGATTCGCGCAGGATATAGCATGATCATTTTTTTGTGTACAGTTTAGCTGACGTGAAAATATACGCTCTACCCGTGCAGTATACTAACGAAAAATGGCGGCTCTTACGTGAATAGTAAAGTAGCAATGGAAAATTGCCCTTGCTTATCGGGAATACATGCACGGTGTGTCGGTTACGTATGTGTATTGGAACATTGCGCGTTGTTGTTCGAGTTTCATATCCGAAGATTGCCAGTGCATTTCTGCCTATTTCCAGCGCAGTGTATAGAGCAAAAACTTTACAATTCGTTTTGCGAAGGGTGGAACCATTGAAATCAAATGAATCAATTTTTATCTAAAGCGAAATTGAATATTTCTCGCGTAGGATAGAATGGAGCTATTTCGCTCAGTAAAAGGAAAAAAATCAGGTGAAAAATTGTTAAGACGGGGAGGGGCTTTTTGGGGCATGGAGCTCTTTGTTTTTCGGGGCTTTTTGTCTTGAAAATTTTGTATCCGTATTTTTTTAACTGAGCGAAATAGCCGCGATCTCCCTATATACATATTTCACGAAAAATACTTTCTTTATGCGAAATACGCGCCAATGCAGTAATGTTACCATTATGATATATGAACCTGAAAAATTAACGGATTTCGTCATTCAGCAAAGTATTGCGATACGTTTGAGTAAAATAATTTTTAACTTTCAGAAAAATGGAAAAGCCACGTCCGTCAGGTACCATGCGTGTTGCAATATTTTACAATTTTTATTAAAAAAGTTCATAACATATCTTAGCCGTAAAATGCGCAATCATTCATCTCTCCGGAACCTTAAAATATCGTTTCACTTGAAAAGTTCAATCGAAGTGCAACGAAACAGAAACCTTGTGCAACGAACATCGACATGTGTAACAGCGAACCCTGATGGTTAAATGCTCTCATCGTATTTCAGTTGCACCTTGTGCATCCGTGTGCCGGCTCTTAATCGCAGTTGTGACTTTATACCGTCAAACTTGCACGGAATGTCAAACGTGGAGTAGAGGAAAACATCTAGAACTTCAAGCGAGATCTCTGCGAAGTATTAAATAATTAAAGAGGGACAGTTGAAATGGCAGTAGTCATCTTGCTCCGGAATATGGCAAGAATTCGCAGCACGCTATATACTCTTCTGACAGAGGCACTCCTTTACCTTGGCAAGATTCACTGAATAGTCGAGGAAAATAGGTCACTGCATACATGGCGAGCCACTCGGGCGAGCCACGCGGACGATGGACAATTAATTATACAAAGAAAATAAATATGATATCAGCGAAGAAATCTACGGGCGTCAAGCGCAGAAGGAATTGGGAAACGCTTTAGCGAGACTCGACATCTCTACAGAGACACTTGCTGCTAAAAGCTTCCAAAAAATATATACTCTCAAGTTACCTCACTTTTACGGGATATCATCATCGTGCGGACGCCGCAAAAAGTTTGATACGCGTACAAAAAGTATTATCTCGTAACGGCTTAGGAAAAGGAAGTACACTCGATCATATTTCGAGTACAAATCTTCTTTCTGACGAGACGCTCTTGCAAACGAATGCAAAGCGTGTACGAGTTTTTTCAGTAAAACACATCATTTTGATGCAATGTCGAGCTAAGAATGCTAACTTTCAGAATTGGAAGTTTACACTGTTAACGGTGGAAAGTGTGGAATATCAAAAGTTCGACTGAAAGACGACGCAGTAAATGGCAATCCTACCATTGAAATACTAGTACATAAGCACGTAGTTTCGTATTCGCATAGCTATGATAAAATTCTACAAGCACACGCTACGATAGTATAAAATAATAGCATGAAAAGAAATTATATCGCTCGTATAAAATGCTTTTATATAAACAACAAATTCCCAAATGGATAACGCAAAGAGATGATATAAAAAATTGTCGTATCATTAAGACGGTGGCATTCTGCGACTTTCACATCGAAATTTATTAAAACGTAACTTCTCACTCTTTCTTTGGCAATCACCATTTAAAGAATTTTTTTAACTGATCAGAGGATAACTTTCGACGATAGTAGTCCTTAAGCGCCGTATGTTATTTGCCTACTCAGGTATTAAATTTATTGTTCTTATTCGCAAACTTGAAAAATTTTTACATTAAGGTTTTTGTAACACCATGCATTATTTTTTGATCCCAGCTTCACTGAGGATCACCCGAAAAAGGGTCGAAACGTTTGGGTATTTTAATAAATTGATTTAAAAGTTCCACATTGGATCATTTCGCACGGAACACCTGCGGTTGGCTCGCATTGGCCCTTTCTCCCTACCTTAATAGTCGAAATATTTCTGTAAGACCATCCGGCGAGTAGGTAAAAATTAGTGAATTTCGAAACCGCGATATTTATGCAGTAAAAAGCCACGATCTATCTTCAAATCTCTCAGCTCGCTTTTCAGCCGAGGTATCGTTTTTCAGCTCACGCCATTATTACACTCCACTCCGCCGTTATCAATGGAAAGCACTGTACATGCACGAGCGAACTATTAGTTGCAGAATGTTCGCGCCAGGGCGACCTCGTCGTATAGTGACGCAGGGATTGTACCTTTACCCCGGGCTGGGGCGAAATTCTCCTCTCCGTTTCGGGAGCGGATTGATGGTTTTCATTGTTCACCAGGATAGGCGGATTTCAGTGCGGTGCGAGCACGGTAACACCGGCAGGCGCGCCCTTCGCGTCGCACAGAAGCCCTTTGACCATCCTTTGCATTCGGGATTCCGGAATGAAGGAAATAGAGCGCCGTAATACCACGATAGCGTGGCTACGTTATACGACAGGCGGCCGTTACCGCAAAATACTACGGGCCGCGCATGCATGCAGCTGAAGAATTTTAACAGGATACTACGAACCCCAAGCCGGAGAAGAGGCGAGGCAAACTGCATTACAGGGAGATAATAGGTGTAATTACGTTGATACAGAGTCGATAGACATCTGCGAAAATTTTCGCCCGGTCTGATCCTGGTTTCTGCATTATTCACGAGTTTCGGGCTTAATTATTCGAGAATTTCAAACTTGCACAATTATTGTTCTCAAAAAGGATGCTATTAAGTCGCGACAATCGACTGTACGTAATGCAATGCGCGCGATATCATTCGTAGCTCGCCGGGAGAATCAATTTCATAATTCAGGTAGAAAAGAATCTGGTGCGCATTCCCCATCCGATATAATGTCTCGGGTAGACTCCTGAGAAGGAAACTGAAGTCTCGCATTGTCTTTTTCTCGCGAATCTCAGTACGCAAAAATACGCATCCACGTACATACCCGTGTGTATTGCACGCCTTGTATATAATATATTCGCATGGTACTTTATAAATCCGGATTACAGCTATCCGAAGAGAAAAATAATAAAAAAACATTCCGCTAACGTTATTAGATTTTCTTTCATCCCCCGAGGACAAGACGATCCGCGACAGGGAGGCGAAAGGACGAATAGAAATGGAATGGAGGGACGAGCGCGTTGGTATTAGCAGATTCTGTCCGCTCCTCGATTCCGGCAAAACAGGGACATTAATCAGGATCCGCCTGATAAAATAAATAGACAGGAGGAAGAGAGAGTGACGTTTTAATTATAAGGACGGTCGATGATGCATGTTCGCTAAGTTACTATCAGTGCCGTGACACAAAGGCACTGACGTCGCCGCCTCGATACCATCGCTCAACGCATTTGTAACGAAACTCACGACCGTTTAGAAAATGTGATTATAATATTCCGAAAATCTATTTCTTCCTTTCAAGTAAGAATAAATTTGTGTCTATTTCAATAAACGCTATTTCAATAAACCGTTAATATTCCTCTAAAAATATATATAACTGTCGTAAAATTGTACACAATAAAATATCACGTAACAGACGAGTTACAAACAAAAGTGTTACATACACCTGTCGCATTTTTAGGTTGATCAACAAGCGCATTTAATTTTTCTCATTTTGAAACTGTGCATCGGACTGTTACGTAGTCTAACAATGGCTTGATTTTTTAAAAATTTATCGAGGCCATTCATTTCGAAATTGTTGCGGACACATGTGTACGGCTTATGACTCCGTATTCTACCGATAGTGAGCAGCAACTAGCTAGAAAATCGGCAAATTTGAAAT
Source organism: Vollenhovia emeryi (assembly GCF_000949405.1). Lineage (NCBI taxonomy): Eukaryota > Metazoa > Arthropoda > Insecta > Hymenoptera > Formicidae > Vollenhovia > Vollenhovia emeryi. The sequence continues at coordinate 1,088,801 of NW_011967217.1, read as the reverse complement.
TCAAATTCTTGGATCTCTGTGAACGCAATTTTGCGTTGCAGGAATCTCTGTACAATGTGAAATAACGAATTCCGGTTGAAGTAAATGTAACAATTTAGGCCACATTGCCGACTTTTAATAAAACCTTTAAATGATGTTTAATTATATTCAACGCTAAGATTTGAAAAAATAAAAATAAAATTTCTGTTTAAAAAAAATCCCATTTCAAAATAATAAAAATATCTGCACATACATGTAATTGTGTAGTTTTTCATTCACACAATATATTTATTCTTTTATGAATTGCCTTATAAATTGCTCGATATAACTACAATAGACTGAAGCGCAATCGCCACATCGTGAGTTATAACGCAATGATCAACGTGCCGGCGGGTTTCCTTGTGTGGCTATCGATCCTCAGAACGTTATCTGTACATTCCCTGAGCTTAACAGCTAATCCTCGTGATATGTGACGAACATTTGTCTCTCTTCCGAACACGGGCATAACAGTCGCGCTACGTCTTTACGACGTGTAATAAATACTTGACGAAATTGTCGGATGAGACGTTAGGCGAGCGTCGTGCGGGACGGAGGAGGTTAAGAAGGGAAAAAACATCTTGAATCAACTGGAAATGTGGAGTCGACTGAAACTGAGGGATGCGCGATAAGGAAGACACTTAATCATTCAATTTAATTAGAATGCAGTCTTGCCGCCGCTTGTGGATTCTATAATGATGAAATAGTTTTCAAGAAGTACACTTCCGGAAATTTATTTTAACATCGTGTCGCGCTATTGATCACCCAGCAAGCTGTACGAGTCCAAAAATAGAGTGAAATTCGCGGGCGATGGAGCTCGGAGCAATAGAGGCTCTCGCGTTTATTTGATAATTTGCTTAAAATATATTCTCTCGCATATAAAATTTTGAACAGGCAGCTTTATTTTAAGCCGCGCGTAATTCGCGCGGTCCGCACGATTTTCCGGATTTCGATATTTTACATTAGCGATGAATGATTGAAAACATTTCACTATACATTCTGTCAAATAAATACCGGGAATTGTTCATTTAAAAAGCCCGCGTAAAAGAATTATTTGCTGTAAGTTGGTACCAATGTACATACCTAATTGTCACGTAAAGTTTTGGCGCCATTTGTCAATCAGTTTGTTTATAGCTGTTGGTTTTGTTAGTCGATCTCACGTATGCTTGCGATTTTTAAAATGGATAAAAGTATCGAACAAAGAGTTTGCCTCAAATTTTGTCTTGCCAACGAAATATCTTGTGCTGAATCGTTGAAAATGTTGAAGAAGGCCTACGGTGAGTCAGCTTTGTCGAAAACACGAGCATACGAGTGGTACGAAATATTCAAAGAAGGCCGAGAAGTGGTTGAAGACTTGCCTCATTCCGATCGACCTTCAACGTCTTCGACTGACAAAAACATCGACAAAGTGAAGTAAATGGTGGTGGAAAATCATCATTCAAGCTTAAGAGAGATGGCTCAGGATCTGGACGTGCACAATCCGGAAAAGGCCAGATTTGTGGAAGAACAATTCTTGGACTTTGCACTACGATAATGCGCCGTCCCACCCATCGATCCTTGTACGCCAATTTTTGACCAAAAACTCAACGAATGTCATCAACCAAGCACCGCATTCGTCAGATATGGCCCCGTGTGACATTTTCTTGTTCCCCAAACTCAAATTACCACTTTGTGGAAGACGTTTTGAGTCCATTGAAGCCATAAAACAAAATTCGCAGAAGGAGCTGAAGGCCATACCGGAAAGTGCCTATAAGAAGTGTTTCGACGACTGGATTATTCGTTGGCATAAGTGTAACGCTTCAAATGGGGCCTATTTTGAAGGCGACGACACAAATTTGGACGATTAAACCAATATCTTGTGTTTTGATGAATAATTCCCGGTATTTATTTGACAGAATGTATTATGGGATTCGAGCTGGAACTGAAAAAAAGATCGTAAGATAAACGGTGGTTTGTCAGGTATGAAGTAGCCTTTATAATGTCGAACGGGCGACGAGATATGGCACGATTGGTTTTACTCGGCGTTATATCTTGTGGAATAAATTTAAAGCGCACTTTGAGAGATTCCGAAGTGGCCCCGTCCCGGTCCTACCTACCCGGCCAGCAGCAGCGCTTCTGAAATTGATCCAGATAGTTCGGTATATTCGCGTTAAGGAACACCGCCTAGAAATAAAACAAGGAATTTCATCATACCACTTTTAATGGAGCCGAACGAAAACAAGCGCCATTAACCGTTATCAAATTTCCTTCGACCGTTTTCCCGCCAGTTTACTATCCAACTTTTCCATTATCCCGCGCGCAACGTGAGAGAAGCGGAGGGAAACGGAGACAGCGACAGGAGAAGGAAAAAACGGAGGAGGAAGGGATATTTTACTCGCGAAGTCAAGTCGAACTACAATCCGTACTTTAAGTCTATGACTCCCAGGCAAGGCGGCAGCAGCAGCAGCAGCAGCAGCAGCAGCGGCAGCGGCAGCAGCAGGCGCGAGAGAATCGAGAGGAGGAAACGAGAAGCGACATCGCGCGGTCCGAACTTTTCCGAGGCAATGAGGGCTGCTCGAGAACCGCTCCGTAAATCGGACGATAAATCTGAAAGTTCTGGCTTGCTATGTCCCCGAAAAACCGTCGGGATCGGCTCTTTCTGAGAGAGCATCCGTCGGAAGATCTCCATCGGGATGGCGGGAGACGCGGCGCGACAAGATACGGTCAAGAAGGAGAGGAATCAATATAAAAGTCAGCAACCCTCGCGCTAACCAGGTATTTACGGCGGGTAAATACTAAAGGAGGCACCCCACGCTCGTTCTTTCATCCCCCGAAGGTCGATAGCTCGAAAGGGTGTCGTCGCTTTCAAATGCAAATTCATCGAGATACCCTCTCGTGCCCGCAAACACATATACAGGGTGATTCGCAACTAACGATTCGTAAATTCGAGGTGAGAACCGCTGCGGGAAAATATTAAAATAGCCCCGCGAACAAAAGCGAGAAACAAGCAGTGAGCGGAGCAAGTCTTTTCGGAAAATTGGAGGACGCGTGCATCGCGAGTTTGATGAAAGTAAAGTGTGTTCTCCTGTTGGTTGGACGGACTTAATTTGATTATGCCAGTTACCCTCCGTATCGCATGAGTGCCTCGATAAATTTAAATAACTATACAAAGACGTGCATACAGCGCTGCCGGAGACTGAACTCAGTTTATTGATTTTTCATTGCGCGTAACTTCTTTGAAATTCTCGTAGATTTTCCAAGTAGCAATAAACCCCCTATCATTTTTTTATGTTTAACATTTATTAATTTATTAAGATGACTACAGTAGTAAATATACTTATGTGGACGTACATTGTAATGTATGCACGAAGAAAATATTCATTAATATAAAAATTATATGATAAAGATTGGTTTTTTTTACATTAAATCCGTATCAATATTAGAGAAATGGCTTAAAGGTAAAATTGCGTTTTTATCAGTGAATAAATATCATATCCCATATAGTTCCCGTATTTTTATACGCGTCTCTTGGTCCCGCATAGAATCTCTTCGTTTCAATATTCCAGACATAATATGTACGCCAGGAAAGTTATTCCACTTTCTCGTATCGCGATATCTTTATGCGCACACCAACCTCATATACAATTGCAATATTGCAGTATCATAGCGTGTCGGTAATGTCATAAAATAAACAAGACGATATGAACGAGTGAGAGGAGGAGCAACAAAAGAGGCAAAATATCAAATAGCTGTAATATATCGAAGCGGCGGTTTCGAGATTTAAATATACCACTTGTTATAGAAGAGAGAAGGGAGAGGATAGTTAAATCAGATTTAACGAAAAGCGCGAAAATAATGACGACATTTATGATATTATTCATTTCCCCCGTCCCGAAGAAAACCCTATTATATCTCCCGGCCGAATGGGACGCCGATTTATCAAAAATAAGCTCATAATGTCGACACGGCCGAAACGGTTTTCAACTTGGGATATTCGTCAACGCCGACACGATCGTTCCGCGCCGGGAGGAGTGAGGTGATAATTTTTCTGTTGTCGCAAATTTATTTGTCGCGAGAACTCGTTTGCCGCGTGGCCGCGCGCAAAGGCGGAAAAGAGGGGCAGCCGATAATGAACAGTCCTTTCGGTCCCTGTGCCCGGCAAAGTCGCGGAAGGATTCAAAGCGCATCAATTTCGTTTCGTACGTGCGAAATTGCTGGGGCTGAGCCGAGGCGCCGCTAGTCAGCTCCGGCTGTCACAATGAATTCAACGTCTGGCAGTTTTCACCGCATTTAGTCACCCGCATTTCATTCGCGCTGTCGCTTATACAGCGTCGTTGAGATGAGGCCGCAGCCATCGTCATGATTAAATACGCACGGAAATGGTTCGCGCTATCCCATCAAGTACACAATTGTGGTAGGCGTACAAACTGATTATCTCTTTAAAATAAAAAGAAACGTTATACGCACATCCGAAATTACGTTCAACCAGAAACGTTCGCGAAGAAATTTTTCAATGTATGTACCAAAAAAAAATTCATCCGTGAGATCCGTATTTTTTTACGAAGTCCTGTCCAAATCGTATAAAGCCGTGCGAAATACCTACGAAGGTGCAAAAATGCCGGGCCGGCGAATTCTATGAATAATTCTGCGGGCAGGTAGGAAATATTTGTACTTTTAAATATGGATTCGCGTGTAGAGATTTATATTTCCAGAAAAATTGGTGCTAAATTAGCACGTAAAGTTGTTTATAAGGGAATGTCCCGTATCGCGCACCCGAGGCGCGATCACTCGCGGCTTAAGGTGAATTTAAATTGGCACAGAATGAGCACGGTATCGAGCTACCGCACTCTAGCCGGGTGTGATTTCATTCGAGCCTCTCTCTTTTCCTTCTGTTCGCGTTACTCCGCCGCCCGCCATCCACCCATAGCGACGCCTCTCGAATGAGTTTGCCATCCGGCGTGTTTCCAGCCGGGGCATCGGCCGGATTTGAATAATCCGTTTCTCCGGGCTTTAAGTGTTTTTCAAGATTAGGCGGGCACCGCTTTATAGGCAGGTCCAAGAGTCAAGAAGTAATTTATCTTCGTTTGAATGCCCCGCGTATTGGTGACTAAAGGGGAACAACGAGCATCTGGAGGTTGTACGAGGAGAACGACGACTTTGCCGATTGCTCGAGACGTCGTGTTGTCCCGTAAAGACGACATTTATATCCACAAAATTTTTTTCAGTCACTTTCCTCTAATCACATCATTCTTTAGGCATTCTTTAATCCTAGGACTATTAACAACAAGACTAATGTGTACTCATTTCTGCTATTTAAATATGCTATACGTATCTTTGTGAGAGAAAAGCATAAAGGTGAAAAGTACCAAATTGATAAATTTAATAATTATTTATATTGCAACAAAAGTCACGGAAAATCTCAGAATGCGATGTTATAAATTTAACAATCGTTTTGACATAGTTTGATAGTTTATTAATGTAACTCAACCGTCTTTACGCGCATCTACTCAGTTTTTAACTGTGCGTGGATATTTCCAATATTCGCGATGTTGTTTAGAACAACCGGATTTGTTCTTTTTTAACGGTGACGTTTCGCTTTGTCTTTCGCACGATCCAGTTTAGAAGACACTTAGCCGTAAGTGCAGAACGTAAAAGACAAAGATCTCGGCGGGATTTCGTTCTGAGCAGAAGGCTTTACTTTCCCATCAAGTCTGATGGCAGCCCGACACAATGTTCACATCTTCCGCGATTTTCTCTCGCTCCCCGCTGTGTTATTTATCAGCGGGATAGAGCCGTACATTTCCTCATTGGTAGATGCCCGATATCGATACTTCGTAAACGGTCTAGCTCCGGCTAGTTTGTCTTCGTAAATCAACGATATCTCCTCTTGACTCGCCCAACTAGGATAACATATAACTATCATGGCAAATATAAATATCTATCGCACGGGAACAAATTAATGTATATTAAAGATCACGGCACGTTTCAATTGGCTTTCTGTTTATTTAAGCTAATTCGTTAGTTAATCCAAGTTAATTCTCGTCGAATTAAACCTCCTTGCGCAACCGAAATTATTGGCGAGTACAGGCAACAGGAAAGAAATCTCGTTTGATTTATAGGAACAAAGGTGTCTGTATTTTACCGCGGTGGAGCACTTATTCTTTCGTGTTTTGACATTTTTCGATCAAAAAATTGACGTGAGATACGGGGACGGCGCGGCGCCCGGAAAGTCCGACGGGTTATATTCAATCGGGAATGCAGGGATTACGCGTCATCGAGAAATGACGTCGATAGGAGCGAAGTCGGGCTCGATCTTATTTCCTTCTGGATTTACCCTTAAGCACTAGCACCACACGTACTATACGGTGAAACCGCGATTGTCTGCCCGCAGCAAATGGCCACGGTTGCCATTTCTGGTGTGCCACATTCTCGGCAATTTATACCCTCTTGCGGGACCACCGAAAGACCGTAACTTCTTAAACAAGAATTCGGAAAAATGCCTGGAATAGAAACGTTACGGATTAAAATAAAAGAAATAATCTCCGCGCAGACCTTGATCTCGTTTTACGAGACGCAGTAACTGCATTAACAGTGCACGGAGAGAATTTTCTCTCAAAATTTATCCTGAAAATTATGTGATCGTGGGACAACAAGGACCTTTGAAGGACTTTAGGAGCTTTTTGTAATTTTACCATACATTGTACTAGTGAAATGTATACCAATTGTAAGTGTAATTACTAGTAAAAGGTATGGTAAAATTGCAAAAAGCTCTCATAAAATTCTTCGAAATGCCGTGTTGTCCGACCGTTACAAGATAACTTTTCAAGATAAATTTTAAAAGAAAATTCCCTCCGTGTGTAATCATTACTTTACTTTTATATTAGCATACACGTCAAATAGTTAACAGAAAATACACACGTTTAGGTGACGGTAATATTTTAATTTCCGTTATATTATATCAATGCCTTGAAATTATTTGTATTAAACCTACGCCAAGTATGCGCAAAGTATAAATTAAAGTGAATTCATGAACGATATCTCGGGACGTTTGCATGCCTGCGTAAACTCAGAATCGGTATTTTCTCGAACAAAGAGGTATGGCATAATATTAAATTTAAAAAAAAACTGTCAACAATCTCCGTCGATCAGCGATCGCAGTTTTATCAACACGGACAATACGACGTGCTCGCAGATGTTATCAAAACTTGTCATACGCAGAGACGGCGGATGCTGTAACGCGTACCGCCTACCGTCTCGCAAAATTTTACTTCGCGAAGACGCGAGCTTCATAGAGCTCTGCCTATTTACGAGTGTCAATAATCGAAAACTTTCGACAGAGCGTGTTATCGGCGAGACGCGTCGATCCGACAAGTAGCTGGTAGCGGATCGCGTGCCATGAGCATGTGCTTAAATTAGCCAGTCCAAGAATACCAAAAAGCGTCAAGCAATTATCGGCAGAGTGGATTATAATTTTAATTATTGAGACGTTGTCGTAATGAAACTCGTAGTTAATATTACTCGGTTTCGTGTCAAAATACGGCGGTTTGTAATTAAATCTAAGATAATTACCGCCCGGCAGAATCCGGAATAAATACAGCGCTTTAACGCATACATATTTATATACTCAAACCCATTTAAGACACCCCCGTCTTAAGCTTTAATTGAAAAACAGCAGACCTAATTGTGAAAAATGGTACGTCCGACTCCCTTTTACTTAGAGCAACTCATTTTCCCCGTCATAGTCGCGGCACTTTTTCGTCGGTCGGAGGATAAGAAACGTCGCGCAAAAAACGCGCGAGATGGAAAGAAAAGATTTCACGATTTTTAAGCACTGCGGAAATCCGAAGCCAAAGCGCAAGAAATAACAAGCTTTTAGATATCGGCGACTATTCTCGTTTATATTCTAAAAAACTGCACGTTAGTTAACAAACTATCCAAGTAGATTTTCTTTTAACATTCCTTCGAGTACCTAAATATAATTTTTTTAACGTTTACTTTATTATAATTTTGTTTATTACTCACATCTACGTCTAGACAGTTTTAATAGCATCCCCGTATGGAGATGTAGATGAACCACTTTTGTATCCTAGCTACTGAAGATAAAATAGCTTTCACGCCACAATACACGCCCGCAGATTTCGAGCACGATGGCAAATCGACTGGTCTCAGTGATGGAATAGGAAAGCGGGCAACTTTAAAAAGAAAGTACCGTGGGGATCATAAATCGAAAAGCTTTTCCCTCCGCAATAAAAGTGCGGCGGGCCGTTTTTCAGACAGGAATGGATCGTAGATCGCCTATTGTTACGGAGACGCGTTTCAATACCTAGGTGAGCTTCATGATCCCCGTAATAACGCCCGGCACCTTCTCGTCGGTTGCGCGAACGTACACACACCGGTGTTCGTAGACCGAGGCATATCCGCGGAGTCCCGGGAAATCGCGAGACCGTACTTGTCCGTACTCTCCTCCGTCGTTCTCACGCGTCATCTCGCTATCGTACTTTCGTCGTTGCTCCACGTAGTGTCCTCAAGTTATCTTTCGTTTATGAGTTAGTGTATTTTATCGCAGGAACGTGTTTCCCTCGTAAATTTCCAACTTCCCAGCGTACCCTCGCCAATGTTGGCAGACAAGATGGTGTACTTGCTCTTTGCGACCGGATAAGTGCGTCCCTGTAATCCTTCCGCTGTATACGTGCGCTTGTAGATTCGACAGGCAAGGGACTAACCTGACAGCGCAGATTTTCCGTAGCGCTTGGTAGCACTCACCTAAATATTCGAAACGGTCAGCACGCCAAAGCGCGGCTGACACGCAATCTGCTTTCGCACTGGTCCAACATGACAGTTACAGAGGTGAACGCTTCCGAAAGTACGAGCAAGATTTTGCCGAGCTTGGAGGGCATCTGTTACCGTGAGAGCTTACGCAGAATACGCAAGAAGATCCGGGCCAAACTTGGGTGGATATTATGAGGGCGAGCTTATTGATTGATATATAATGTATGCGGCAATCGGATTTCAAACGTTCCGAGTCACGACTTGCGGAAAAAGAAGCTTCTCGGCAACTCGCAAAATTCAGTTGAGGCGATTCTAAGATAATCGATCTCCTTTGTAGAAAGTTTTTTAATCCTCTTAGCTCAATTTTGTTATATACTTTGTGTAAACGGTTGTAAAGCAGACTCTCGATTGTATTGCGGTGACAAAATAGTGCGAGATGGGTCTTAATTAGTAACCGAAAAAATAGATTTGCACTCTTGCAACTTTAATCGATTGCATAATAGCTTAAATTCTGACGTCAGGTATATAGATTCGCTCTCAGCTAAAAACTTTCTTAATTCTTGTCACAATAAAGCCAGCAGGGCTTTCTTTTACTACGGCTCTTAGTAAGGAAAATAAAAGAAGGGTAAGTAGCTATTTTTTCTGGGGACTAATTAACTTTTCCTTCATTTCCCGCATTTTTATGTAATTCCTACATGAAATATCCGCACCTAGGAAACCTTGGGGACGTTTTATGCGCCGTTTGATTAATTTAAGCAAGAAGGTTTCCCGCTACGTTTAATTTCCTACTGCATTTTCAACGTCGATATCGCAACAAACTTGCACGAGCGCCGCCAATTTCACGATGTATGACAAGTGTTTCGCGATAACTTTTATAGGACAGTTACGCGACACTTTTCAGCGACATCATAAAGTTGCGAAGGTAATGCGCTTTTCCCGAGTCTGCCAGGTAACATGCCGTAACACACCGTAAACCACGTTGAATAACATTTTCGTTTCTTATTTGCGAGACACATAAACCTTACAAATACGCAAACGTTATCGCAACGATACCAATAATATCCAGCTGTCGGAGCGTTACGAGACTAAATTATTTCGCACCATCGACTTCATATACTCCCTTATATTTGGCAAAATCGCAGTACAGGACGTTGCTAAAATATTTCAACGAGCTTAAGAGGTAAGTTGTGCAAATTAAGAGAACAAGAGAAAGACGCTTCTCATTTCAAACCGTGGCACAGTGGACGGCGAGTCGAGCGCAACAATTTTTAAACACGAAAAAAAAACTATGGGCGCATTTTAATAAAAGCGCAGGTAATCAAGTTTTTTCATCTTTGACTGACAACGTTAATCGAATGCGGCGCGTTGCTGGCTCGAAAGAGAAATTAGCGTGAAAAAAATTAAAATAGGCCCTTGTGCATACGCGCATTGTCACGATTTCTCCTCCTTCGTTTTACTGCGGGGCAAAATTCGCCCTAAGGTTTATCCCAAGCATTTTAGTAATACCCTGTATATTCGTTCATAAGTAACGCTCCGCGTCGCGAGAAAAGCGATACGCGTTTCGCGCGATATTCCTCGCTCTCTCAGCCCTGTCATTCAATTATCTCGCATGGATGCCACCTCAGTGTGGCGTTCGTCCGGGGTGTCGAGCGTGGTACCGCGTGCGCGGCAGCGAATATAATTCGTCATAAATTATTAAAATGCCGCACAAATATTCACGGCACTTGATTTAAATACAACGTATTATTTAGCGTTGCTCAACATACACGCTCGGCGCAGGGGGGCAAATCGTGAAAAGAGAATATTTAAGAGAGATCTCCCTTTTTTACGGATCGTTGTGCAACTGTGCGAGCGGCAAATGTGATTTTAAATATTTTTAAAGCACTCCCGCGGCGTTTATAGTTCCATTTGAAATTTTCGAAAAAAAGGGGGGAGAAACGCGCGCAAAAATGATTCTATTCAGATAAGTTTGCATTTTCAAGTTTCTCGCGCAGACATTTCTTTACCGACAAAAAGACCGTCCTCGGACCGGGCGTAAAAACGGCCAGACTATTTCGCCGTATTCGAAAGAAATAGTGCAACGAGAGTACAAAAAGGGAGCGTGAGCTTTTCACTTAAAAAGTTTCGCTTAAAGAGGGTCTGGGGACGTGGAAATCGGCAGGCGGAAGGTGGAAAAGCGGCACCGTCAGAATTAGATTTTAGACGGGGCGCCGTTTTCCTGGCATGGGGAGAAGAAGAGACTTCCACAGGAATGAAATAGCGTTATCGAAGGTGGAGGTATTTCGAGGATACGTGGTCGAACAAATAACGACGCTTGCTTGCGGACGTAGTTACGGACCGACGGATAAACGGCCTCACGCATATACATGGTGTTACCGAATTTCGCAGATTAGCTCACTCGGGCGAATTTCGAGCCGATTCCTCCTTGGGGAAAATCCATCACCGAATGCCAGGCTTCTTTCGCAACGTCTTTAATTTCCACCTTTAACTCCCAGCTAGCCGTTTTGATAACTGGATAACAAAAATGCAACTCAATTTTAGCGAAAGTCTATACTTGAAATCACATCAAAGACCGGATATATCTCTCTTCTCGAAAGTTTAATTCACCCACATTTCCGATTACTTGTAGTTCAAAGTACTGACGTCTCGGCATTCTTGTTCAGGTGAAATCAACTACGAAGTGGTCAACGAGTTTGCTTTCAAAGTTTGCGCGACCCACTTTGGAATCACCCTATATGAACAACCGCACATACATATGTGCATACGTACATAGAATGTATTGGTAAACCGCCGGTGAAAACCTCGAGGAAGCTGTTAAGCTCCTGATCTCCTTTTCGCCCGACTAAGTGGATACACCTGGCCGAATGGGCTCGTTTCGGATACAGTGGACCTTTTAAGTTAAGCTCTACCTACAGCTTCATTGTGCTGCCAGGAAAAGGCCAAGGGAGTGGAGGAAGACGGGCTGGGATGAGGCCGGCGTAAAAGGGGAAAATGGAAGATGTCGGGGGGACACGGTACACGAAAATCTACTATACCAACAAAAAGCGCGCGTGACTCTTTCTGAAGTTACGGCATTTTAAAACGGCGACTCCGGAGGACTGGCAAAAAATTCTGAAGGAAAGAAACCCACTCTCGGGAAATGTCACGATGTCGCGTAAAACACTCGAAACCTCATTGTCGACTCCAGCTACTTAACTTCAGCCCTTGTTGGGCAACAAACTAAAGTTTACACACTTGCCGGCAATTCCCAGGCTGGGTAGCGCTTAGAAAGGAAGTCTAAGTCGTTCGATGACTGTCACACAGCTAATAAGATCGTAAGACAAAGAAACTCACGTCCCCTTCCCCGAAATAACTCGATTTGACTACCGCGATCGTAACTTGTACGGACGCAGAGCGCGCAGATTAAACTGTCCCCAATAATTTCCTGTCCTGCCACAAAACACTTGCAGTCTCGGAAAACGTCCGGCAGAAAGGCGCTTAAAAGCCAGCGCAGTTGGTCCCGACTGGCGTCGTTAAATCCACGTAGATATATTCGAGCGTGGTCCGTGATGAATCCACGGACAGCTGTGACCCTGAGCCACGGATCGGTCGTAGATGAGCCCATGAACAGGTTTACTCCACGAGACAGCGAGACGCGTTCTGTCCACCTGCGACCACGCGCGTAATCTCCCCAGCAGAGATGGTCATAATGAAATTCCCAATTCGTTAATTAAAGCGCACCGCGAAACGGTAGCGCGATACGCGGCGAAGTACGCGCCTGAAGGGCGGACGTCGCTGGTTTTCATTTGTCACAAGATTTAATTGTAGCGTGCCAGGGGCAGTTCTCGTATGCAGATCAGGTCGATCAGCATGACACAGCGAACGACTGCGTGTAAACTGGTGTAAACTCGGTATCGCGCGCCGTTTGTCCGCTGTTGTTACCGAACGAAATAAAAAAAAAGGGGGGGGGAGGAAAAATGTACACGCGCACGCATACGTCGGTGGACAGTCGACCTGTTTTACATTCCCTACGCGATCTTGTTACGCGGGTAACAATCCGCGTCGACGTGCCAAACCAAAATGCAGTTTGGCAGCTCGGAACTGCGCAGAAAACTGTTCATAAAGCATGCGATCAAAGTATCTACGGTGGTACTGACGCAAGCGAAAGAAGTTTCTCTGCGAACATATGTCAGGGAGAAAAATTATTGTCGCGTTATAAAGTTTCCGGGTTTCAATTTGTAGCCTCTTCCACGATGTTACACATTGTTACCGAAGCAACGATAAAAACGATATTTGTGATATTACGTAAGAATACCATCCATTAAATACTTCTTTAGAAAAGGGAATTGAACTCGTAGTCGCGATGTTCTTCCGTGCGTCAAAAGCCCCGACGGGGAGTATAAATTAAATTTTACAAAGAAGACCAAGAATTAAACGCGCAGTATCTTTTCACGGAAATAGAAACTCGAGAGAAGTGTAAAGACCGGAGAAGCGACGAGGAAGCTTCTCGCGTCTAAGCTAACGTGAAACTATGTAATTCTGTTAAAGATTAGTTTCTTCAAATTGCCAGTATAATACGGAAATTCCCAATTTTATTCGACCACAGCTGGCCACATTTGTTCACTTCTCTGTCAATGCGGAAAATTTATTGCGAAAAATATTACCCCAGCCAGAGTTTGAACCTGGACCTCCCTACATTCTAGACGGGCGTCTCATCGATTCGAGGCATAATTATGTTAAGTTCATAGACAACTGAAATTTCGCAAAAAAACTAAGCCACCGTAGCAACCATTGTGTTATTACGACAGTCGATAGTTAAGAAACATTTCTACTCTATAAAAATACGAACTTTCCAAATCCGAAATGTCATGTGTAAATAACAGCGGCGATTTGCATTGAAAAGAACTGAACTCGAGATATGTCTAACGTAATTTCATGAACCTTGCCTTGATTCAAGCATCAGAGTCCGCTAATGCAATAATAAATGCATCGCGTCATAACAGCGCAAAAACACCGCGTCGCATACGAAATGCGCGCGAAATACTTTGAGGTGCAAATCAAGCGAGCATGACTTCGTAATAGTATCTTGCAGCGCTGGCACCTCGTTAACAATTGACGCGTCTCCCTGAAGAACCAATTGGCGGTTCTGTGGCATAGTCCGACGAACTTCGACGCGACCGCAATCAAGCCTAGGGCATGTACGTGTGTCGACTGCAACGGAATAAATACGCGACCCGTTAGTCTCCACACCCAAAGTCTGCATCGATTTCGTCGACTCCTCGTAAATACAAAAATAAGTGGCAGACTTTAAGAGAAAAAAAAAACCCCCGATTCAATGCTGATCAAGAAGCTCAATAATATCCGAAAATCTTGGCGACACATGTCTACATCTAACATTTGTCATTTAACGAGAAACCATCCTTGATTTTTTTTCAACAGCATTTTGATATACAAGATGTACTAAAACCACCGGATATCCTTTTAGTCACAGATTCTTTAGAAAATTTCAAGACAAAAATTCTTGTACAAAAACGTCGAGGCTATAATGGCTTTTAAACAATAAATGATTATAGCTCACAAATGATAGGCCTGAGATTTCGCACGCTCAGGCACGGCGACATGACAAGTGATAAAAGTGTTCCTATGGCTCGCCCTTTTTATAAACTATGCTTGTCGTATAAATTTTAATAACATCGTCGCTATACGTTTCCCCGCTTCTTTACGCGTTGCATTAGTATCGTCTCTTTACGAATAATAGACGTGCGAGCTTAAAACATCTTAAAAATAATTAAAGTAAAAATTTGTGACATAAGGTTTGTCTTCTGTTCCTGCACCGGTGAACTAGTGCAGTAAGCTAGAATGAGAAAAAAATATACTTGTCTTACTCTAATTTATCGCTACGGTTCACCAGTGCAGGAATAGAAAACAAACCTATATTGTAACTTCAAAGTGATGCAGCTGTCAAAGTGGTCGATCAATATCAGTTGCCATGAAGGTTGTTACTACGCTAAAAAAGGCGACATTCATAGAAACACTTTCGTCACTTGTCATGTCGCCTTGAGCGCGCGAAATCTCAGGCCTATCGTTTGCGAAATATAATCGCTTGTTATTTAAACACTATTATAGCCTCGACGTTTTTGTACCAGAATTTTCGTCCCGAACTTTTCTAAAGAATCTACGATTAAAAGGATATCCGGTGGTTTTACTATACCCCGTGTTATTACAATCGCGAGCGAATTTATTCGATATCCCCCCTCATATTACATAATTCGATGTCGCGATATACCCTACTCAATTTAAATAAGGTAATGCATTTTATCTAAAGTAGCGCAGTGCCGCGAGACGATAAAGCAACAGAACGAATATGTGGATAGCACGATGAAAATGAGAACTATCATCTGTATCATAAAGCCGCAACTAGGGCGTAGAATGAATTAATTTCAACTTTACGCGTCGCGTCCAGAAAAGCATGGCGGAAGTCGATGTCGCCGCTACACGCTGCCGTGGGAAATTTACGCATCTAAGCGCATTTATTATTTATGCATATTACTGTGTCGAGCACCGGATACTCCTTACGGTCATTTACGCGAACGGTCGCATCTTTATCTTAAACTCGAGAGATCGCAGAAATTAATATGAAATTCTCCCTCTTTCTCGATGTATCACGCAATAAACATAATTAATGGCGCGACCGTAAAAATTTATAATTATTCATTTTTACGCGCGAGTTAACAAGCTAAACACAGCCTCGGTTTTAAAATTAAGAGAAATGGCAAAATGTGACTTCCAAGGGAAAATAATAAACGAGATGTTTTGAAATATGCAACGCGGCAAACGTGTGACGTTTAGTGCCGTACGCAAATTTTCGTTTCTGCATTCGTACCCACAGATAGGGTTATATTATAAATGGTTACGCTGAGAAACAGGAAATTGCTATAACGTTGCAACGAAATCCTATTGCGAGGGTGCGCGTCTTTGCTTTAAGCCGAGTCCTGAGGTTTGGCGGTGGGATTTGCATAAGGGCGAGGGTGGATGTAGCGCCGTACAATTTTCGTTTCATCGTGGGTGTTTACGTATTCTATAACTTCGCCTAGAAACTTCCTCCGTGTGAAATTATGATCAGCTACAGGCCTGGATTCACTAGCAGCATTCTATATAAATATTCATATAGAAGCGAGCGTTAAACATATTTGATTCTGCCAGAGAAGACACAGTGATTTTTAATGTCCTCAACTACTTACTTCTCCTAAGTATGTTCGTCTAAGTAGCGTATAATATCTTCAAATTTAAGTGAACTTTACAGATGGTGGGACAAAGAACGGTCTAGAA
The DNA here is from genome assembly GCF_000949405.1 of Vollenhovia emeryi. Taxonomy (NCBI): domain Eukaryota; kingdom Metazoa; phylum Arthropoda; class Insecta; order Hymenoptera; family Formicidae; genus Vollenhovia; species Vollenhovia emeryi. The sequence continues at coordinate 1,072,730 of NW_011967217.1, read as the reverse complement.
ATCATGGATTGCGTTTAAGATTACGGTTGCAAAAATAATTAATCATTTGATTCAGCAGAATTGCCACAATACGACTGAGCAATTAAACCCGGCATCAAAATCACATAATTTACAATGTCGTGTATTTAGGTATTTAGACTGCGCCCCCTCCCCCCCCCCCTCTCTCTCTCTCTCACACACACAACGTTGCGTAACGTAATGTCGCATACACTATATATATAATATATACAGAATTATTATAGGAAGCGTATTTGTATGTCGCAACATATCGACTGGCGTTCTATAATACTAACGAACAGACAAGTATCCAATTCCATTACGCGTAGGATTTCCAATACCTACCGGCATATCGGATACGTATGTTGATCGAGTAAGTTTGAATATACTTACTGAAAGCACTGGAAACTAGGTTGGCATTTGGGCTAGGTAATAAACGGGCCGTCTACCTGTGTAAACTGCACCGACTATCTGACCATATGAAATTGTTATTATTGTCGAGGGAAAATGCTTGTTATAACTTAGACAATGCGGTAACAATGGACGAAAGCCAATGGCATGCTATATTAAGCGAATACTACATCTGATATAACGCGAGCGTATGATGGGAGAGATGTGCACACTTGTGCATTTAATTATTTATATTGTATTAACATAAAGATGTGTATTTTAAAAGAGATATTAATTTTCCGATTATTCCAAATTAATTAAATAGGTAAAATGAATCGAAATAAAAAAAAAACAAACGTGTTTCTTGAAAATTTTCGGTTTTCGATTATCAAATTTTACAAAATTTTCAGATCTCTCTAAATTATGCTTGAATTTTCACTATTTTCGTATTCTATAGTAATTTTTTTAGCGGTTTTATTCCGAGCTATCTAATATTCGTACAATTAATCGCGTTGGAGTTTTCAGAGCATGGCGTGAAAAATATCGGTATCGCGTTTAACGCGCTTTAATTTAAACTCGCCAATGTTCTTTCAATGATCGGTCAGATAATTAAAAAAGCTTAACGTTTCTTTCCTCTCTTTTGCGTACACCACGATCTCTACGATCTCGTTATATACGGACGGTACGTTATATTAAAAAAATTTTAATTAAAAATTTGACCCGCTCGGATGGATTATGGATGAACAAAACATCTTCGTCAATTAATTACAGGCACCGACAAGCTAGCGAAAAAAAAAACTTATGCATCAGATAGTTCGTCAGCATGTCGCTCGTTCAAAAGGAAAAAAAAAAGGAGTAACGTATCGCGAAGATGGCTGCAGTCTAACAAGGATGCAGAACTAAGTACGTTAAAATTAATGGTCGGCGAAACTTCATCCTCTGACTTGTCGGAAAATATGCGTAACAAAACCGTAAGCGCGGCTGCATCCTGCTCATCGTCGCATGAAGCCGGCTTATGCGTTAATACCGTGAAATTTATTAAATTGTAATTCTAAGAATATATTTTATCTCGCACGCGCGATATTGCCCAAGTGATACAGCCCACGACATCTCCGACGTCGTTGCGCGAACGAACGCGACGAACGTTTTATTGCTACGAAACGTAGAAAGAAGCGTAATCTAAAGCGTTGGAAATCGCGCCCCAATTCGATTTCGTTGTCACTCCGTATCTGTCGGTCTTGCATTTAAAAATATCGCCAGCCAATTTTTCCAGAAATTCGACTCATACATATAGGAAGTACCGCGTGACGTTGTACACGATCAAGAATTTCTTCGAGAAACATATTGAACACTACTTTCTTTTTCTCTCGAAGAGAGAGAGAGAGGGGGGGAGGGAGAGAGAGAGAGAGAGAGAGAGAGAGAGAGAGAGAGAGAGAG
>NW_011967217.1:1031061-1070566 GCF_000949405.1 Vollenhovia emeryi | reverse complement strand
AGAGAGAGAAAGAGAGAGAGGAAACGTGACTGTTCGAAAACTTGAAGTCATTAACTGACTGCATTGTCTGATTCTTTGTAATTGCACGACTGCGCTCGGCAATCCAATGATATTACGGAGAGACAATAACTGCGTAAACTTAGATTTCCAGAATCACAAACAACAATGTTATCTGTGTGGCAAGAAAATCTTCGCTAACAATAGTGAAAAGAAGGCAGACTGCCCGGGGCGACGAATTCTCGTAATTTGACTCGTGTCGCTTGCCGCGCGTTTTCGAATATTAGTTTCACCGTATCTTACCTCGAAACATTCGAGTCACTTAGAGCCAAGATTTATCCGACGTTCGAACAATTCTCCCTCGCTCATGCTCGTGTTCGCCTATTCCGGGACTAACAATGCAGAAATGTTGCCGAGCGAATTGCATGTTCCAACGACATCTAGTTACAACATTCCCGACGTGAGTTGGTTTCGCTATCTGCGTATTTCCCAACGACTACCGATAATGTTTCCTCGGGATGTATTAGATACGTAGTGTGCACTGTATTTGGCAAATGCACACTTCCTACATTACACGGCATGTTCCACTTCTACCACGTTATATCTCAACAACAGCCTTAAATCAAGAACCGCCGTTAAGATACGTTAATGAAATCGGTTGTTCTCCAACGGAAACATCCAGCAAAAAAAAATTCATTACACGTATTACATATAACTCGTGTAAAAGTCGTAGAAAAACATTAACTCTCTCTCTCTCTTTCTCACACGCACGCGTACACACACACACACATACATTTCTGTAATACGAAAAATTAATATATGAAGAAGAATGGTGCAATTAATAATTACAAAAGTCGTGCAACGTGCAAATTCCGTGTATGTACATGGACGAACGAGATTTCCACGCAAGCGTGAACGATCAACGCGCTTATTCATAATTTGTTTTTCATCTTCCAAACGGATGCCTACAACTATGAAATACAAGGCAATGCAAATAGCGCAATCTATGTAAATGCGTGAGAACAACGTTACGCGTATTTCCATGTACATGCAGTATTTGCGCACTGCCAGGTAACCACCAATGACGCTTTCTCCAAATTGTTCTCGACGTAGCAATTACGTAGCGCCAAACATCATGTTTACATTGTAATTTCCCCCCCTATGTATGCAACATTGCGGTAGACGCGTTTAGTTAAGTGAAACCATTTTTTAATTAAATCTCACGTTCATGAAAAACACTTAATTTCGCCAGCGTGAATTCGTCACGTCAGAAGAAGAAACGAAATTTAAAAATTACAGCATTATAGTATTATATGATATCACGAGACCTAGAGACCGAGCGAGATTGCTGCTTTATGTGCAAGCTCAAACCGCCAGAAACGCGTCCCAAAAGATCCATCAAGTAACCGACGACCGCGAAATGGCTCTCAACCAATCTACCGCTGAGATCAGGAAATGCTTGAACGGGGAAACAACAACTGAAAGGCAATTTGTAAAATCTGTCTTTTTCTCCTTACAACTGTACGTTGATTGCATCGCAGAAATAAAAGTACACGACGACACGGCAATATACCGGCAATTTATGCCGAATAATTTTCTAGGAACAAATAAAATATTATTTTTTAAATGAAATACTTGAAGCATGTCGGCAATTTTCCGCTCGTATCACGAAGAACCACATTTTTCCGTACCTATCCCGCGATCGCGCGATATAACTGTTCTTTTAGTAATGCTATACGCAGAGGTACTTTTTCAAATGTTATATAAACTATTTTTTTTTTGAAAACGCAAAATTTAAAAATAATATCGAAATGCGATATCTTCTGGCGCAACAATTCGGGATTTACAGTAAAAACAAAAACTGGATAGTTTCAGAGAATATCGAGGTATGCTCTCATATTGTAAAAAAAAAGATCATATGTGTGATTTGCGCCACAAAAAGTTCTCCGTCTCTTTGAAATTCAGTATACAGCAATTATTTTTTTAACCGTTACATTTTTCCAACTATGTCAACTTTTTCTGTTTTTTTTATCGACTATAATTTAGAAACTCTATTACTTGTTATAATAGTGTAAGTATTATTATTATAAATGATCCGCCAAATTTAAAAATATTAATCGATAGATAAGAGAAGTGTAGCACGTTGGACAAAAATGCACATCAGAAATACGGAAGTGTTGAAGATGACAAAAGTACAAAGCAGTTAAGTGCATTTTATGCACAGGGCAAAAAAATAGCGCTATCAAAATCCATTCCAGGATTTACTGGACGTAATATTCGTTCATGTAAAGAGCCAAAAGAAAATGCCTCGGCGCGGCAAATGGGCATGGCAATACGAAACGGGAATAATACCCCGTCGTGAGAATTCGATGCCAGCGGCAGCGCTGCATTCAATAGCATGATTCACCCGTGCTCTCAATTCTACAGATTCTGCCAGCGCGGTTGCGCGAGCCGCAAAAATGTAAAATACCGGAAACAGCGAATGCGCTTGCGAATGAATGAAAAGAGAAGAGGTCACGAAGCTCGGTGCAGAAACAGTAGGAATGCGCTAAGAGCGGTTATTATATGAACGCGAGTAAAATCGTATGCGAATATAAAACATCTTTGTATAAAAGTAGGTGGAAAAATGTACAATAAATATGAATGGCAAGGATCATACAAACACTACGATACTAACCTTAGGCAGTGTAAAAACTGTATATCGCATAAATAATGATATGACGCAAAGGATGAGGTGAAGGATAACAAAGAACTGAAAAATTGCGACATTACATATTAATATTGTTTCGTTGTAACACGTGGAGCTCTTGCGTGACCCTAAGAAATGTGGGAAAGCTGTTTTGCATGACCTAATTAAAAATGTTCTTTATTCATTATTATTTTAGATACGTAATATCGCTCTTTTTTTCTTCGGATTCTCCACGACCGTACGTATTCATGTTATTTTAAATACGCAACGTTCTTTTTTATCTCTTCTCTCTCGAGTTCTCTGCGACCGTATGCACCCCTCGCAACCACGCTTGGCACGTCTCTGCGGTGCATAGAGGAGGAAGATTCAACTCGTACGCGCGTACACGTTTAGCTGCAAGAACAGCCCTATACCTCCTGACACACATCTCTCTACGCGACCCGCAGTTTTCCTTCTACCTTTGCCTTTATCTCCGAGCCATTCCGCCGCTCCTATTTTATCTAGAGATATCAAATGACCCCCCAGACACCTTTGTTCTCTCTTACTCATCTCCGGACACATTTATATCTGTCTCGCGTTCCCGGCTGCTCCGGATCGTCCGTATTACACGTGCTAAAATCTGCGCTCCCTCGCGTAATAGCGTTACATTTATTAACGTTGCGATCTAGCTACTAGCTCGACGGGATGGGAGAGCGTCGCAACACTGATTAGAGATTCAAGATCTTATAAACCCCTAAAGCACCATCCTGCACAGTTCCTGATACTTCAGACTCAATTAACGGTTTTTTTTAATCTAGTTTTCACGCTAGTTTCCCGGGGGAGGGGGGTATAATGAAGCATTAAGATCGATAACTAGATTTTAAGATAATAAAATATTAGTGCGCGCGAGCATGCGAGTTCCCTCTAATGCTGTAACAAGGTTTTTCCGTTATTCACGTCGTAAGGAGCCCGTTGATGCTCTTCTAACAGCTTAATAAGGACCTAGCGATACCAGAATTTTATACGTGTTGCACGAAGCAACGATCGTCTCGTTGCATCAATACCATTCCACGCGTTTACGATCGTACGAGGCTGGGCTCGCAGGCGCAAAACTGCAACTTGCTATTCGTTGCTTAGCGCCTCGCGTTTCTCGCTGCTCGACTTGGTGCATCGAGATAGCGGAGGTGACATCTTGCCTTACAGAATGTACGCATTAAAACTCCGTCTCGGTTACGAGAGAAGACCTGCGCGCGCCGTATTTCATTTGAACAAGATCGCGGTTGCTCTAAAGAAGGATACGCGAATGTATCTACCTTTACGACAGTAGTAGCCATTCGCATTCGGTCCTTAACAATGGACCAAGCAATTCGTTTCGAACGAGGCCGTCAGAAATTGCACGAGCGAATAACAGTGGTAGCAGGTAGCGTATAAAGAATACGTTGTGTGCGGAAGTCAATGTTTACGAGTCCACCCGTTATCGTGACTTCCTGCCACGTAAACCCCCGGCCAAAAAAAAGAGAGACTTCGACGTGTTCGCCACCACGTCCTCGTTCCTTTCGTTCCCGTCCAACCGCGTCCTACTTTAAGACCAGGAATTTTCTATTTCCTTGGGTATCGCAAGATCAACGCGAATTCTTGGAATTGATGCCGGGAAAGGGTGTCCCCGACTTTTAAATTGTCTTTATCAATCCTTCAGCAGGTGAGGCGTGTGAGAAATTGATATCGAAACAACAATCAATGGCGCCGCGCGCAAACGTGCGTTGAATTGAAACACGTCAGAGCACGGAGAATTGTTCTCATTTGCAACTTCTTGGGTGTACACACTACCCAGCACAATTAGGTGCTTATAGTACAAGTGCTTCTTTGAACTAATGGCGGATTAAGTGCTCGCGCAAAGGAGTAAGACTTTCCCTCGGGTAATGAATTGTACGTAAATATCCCAGAGACAACTTTTTTCCCCTTTAAACGCTCTGTCGAGTGTTTTAAATATTTATAGAAAAGTGGCTACGGTTAAGAATCTATCTGTAAATACACCCCGGAAAGATTGAATGTATTTGCGATCGTACTGAGAAAGCGAACTAAATTTCTCTCTTGCAGCCGTTAAAAAAATGTGTAAACAAAAGTTTGCGCTATATTAAATTCCACCATAGAAATAAACGTAGTCTGACGGAACTCTGAAAAATTAGACAGATGCGTAATTTGATGACTATTTTCGTTATTAATAAAGTAATAATAGTTTTCAAGATTTAGAAGAGATTTTTTTTCTCCATAGAAAAGTAATCACGACGATTCAATTATGGAATTTACAAAAATCATCCGAGTATCTCAGTAATAGCGTATCACGCATTTCCATTAACTAAGTGTAACATCTTCCCTTCATTAAAAAGTTTTGCATATAAATATCTCAAAGGATGAATAAAACTTTGCTGCTTTGTTACGACGCAACATCAGCGAAACGCGAAGGAACGGATTTTAGCAATCGAAAACAAACAACATTTCGGGAAAACAACGGCTACAGCATAACCAAGCTGTGCGAGCAACATAGCCTGTATAACCAAATTTCAATGCGACGCACATATCGATGAAAATAGTCCAACTTAACGAAGAGGTAAAATAAACCGGAGCAGATGTTTGTAAAATATGATATGTTGATTCAGTTATCAATTTAGAGAAAACAAAATAGGATATTCTGGAAGAAAATATACATAAACTTTTTATACTGAATTGTTACTTTGGAATCTATCAATGACTGCCTCTCGGCGTATAACGAGAATTTTGAGGGTAAACTTTATTGTATACCTGTTAAAAAAAATGGATTGATTAATCTCTGAGATTTTGCAACATTCTACCAGAAAGAAATGTCAACGGGAAAGGAACGAGCGCACAAAATCGGTGGCGGAGAAAACGATGCGACTCCACGTGTCTCCGGCACCCTCGGTGTCTCTCCGGATACTCTTTCCCGCGTCTCTCGTTTCTCTCCCTCCCCCCTCCCCTCTCCTCTCACAAGAAGAGACATTTGGTGCAGACCATTACCCCAGTCCCGGGTGCCATCGGCCATCAGCAGCGCGTTAAAGCCGCTGCAATTACAAACTCCGACAGTCTCATCCCCTTTATTCCATCCCGCTCCTTCGTCCTCCTTTCACCGCTCGTTTCCACAACGCCCCCGCGTTCCTTCCACTCTTTCTCTCATTTTCCCTTTTCGGTCCCCCCCCGCCGTTCGTTTCTCTCGTTCACTCTCTTGCGCCACGTCGCCGCTCACCGGCCCCATTTACATTTGCCCGCTACTCTCGTAAAAGTAACTTTGTAACCCGTGCGGGCAGTAGTATCCGAGCCAGGATTCCATCCTCTATTCCGGGGAAATTACATGTCGGTCGGCACCGCAGGCTCGAAAGAAGATTTCCCTTATCAAGCGCGCCGCTTCCTTCTGCCATCCCGACCGTCCCCTACCGCATACTGGATGTCCACTTACACCCAGCAATCAACCCCTTCCGCGTAAAATGACACGCACACGAGAAACACACGGGTACTAGAGACGTATTGTTAATTCCATGTCTCACGCAGCTAATGCCCTTTATGGAAGTGTTGTGGATAAAAATGAAAGATGCGACTGACGCGAGAAATTCAAGCAATGCAACGGAATGTTCGTGTTTGCACGATTTTATTAATAGCAAGATCATACCTTGCACATTTATCTCTCGAACTTTGTTAAAATGAAAAAAGAAATGCTATCAATGAGTTCATTATAATGTAAAAATGTACCAGATAATTTGAGATTCAACAACCACAGTTATAATCGCCGATATCTCTATATTCGGTCTAATTAATAATAAATGGTTGGAAATTCGTAATCATTGGCAAACGTTGCGTTACGTTCCGTTATGCAACGTATAATTTCGATTCTTAACTGAAATCTTTAACTAGGTCGATCAAATCGGTTTTCGATATGCTTAAAATGCTACATTGAATATTTCGAAATATCGAGAGCGCGCAATAAAAAATTGCAGAGATACGGTAATACTTAAATGAGCGAAGAAGTTCGAACGTCCCAGCGCGCATCAGATAGAGTGCTTCGTGAAATCGTTCAAAAAGTATTGGAACGGCTGCATGATCGCAATGTTTACTCGTACCTCTCGAATGCGACGTATCAGCCACTCTGGAAAGGCCGGAAATTTCTGGTATTCGATGAAATTGTCGCATCGCAAATGTCGGCCCATCGATATTCTATGGCCGCTTAGAGCGATTAAATCATCGCGTGCAACTACCGGCACCGAAGTTGACGTGGATTTTTCAGGTCAATTTACAGAGCACTTAATCGGAGATGAGCATGTGTAGAGTCAATGTTGGCGCGAGTAATGAATCGTTTACATGCGCGAACGAGAAACAACGTGTTTTTATACAAGTAAACTTCTTCGTCGGACAGTTTTTACGCCCGGGGCAATTTAGAGATGCAGTCGCAAGATAAATCTATGAAAATACTTTGCCAAACGCGAAACTTCCTAATGGAGAACGCTACGAATATATTAATAATTAATCAACGAAATATGTTTTACTTGTATCCTTCCAATATTTGTCTCATAACTTTTGCAGCACCATTAAAATAGCACGATCCATTCCTTACATTTCTTTCCACCGCGGTGCAACGCGGTATACATAGATTCGATATATAATCGATTGTATTCTTGTATACAATATTTATATCTTTGAAACGAAATGTGCCGCGGACGGAAATTTGTGCCCGTATTTCTGTATGCCGAACACGTTTATTCCAAATCCATCTGTAAAACGAACCACGAGATTTTTCCAGGGACAGGCGACGATTGTTATTCCGTCCCGGAAGATCTCCTTTAATCGATGATTTATCTGCGGGTTCTCGCGAGGTCAAGCAGATAACTGCTTTAGCTTTTGTGCTCCTTTCGCGCCGATATCCCACGATAGTCACGGCCGTCGTTTCATCGGACACCGTGGAAATCTCTCTTTAAGTCCGGCGGCTCAGGCATTTAACCCCGCGGTAATGGTAGCCGTGTCAGTGATCGGCGAATCGATATACTATATCGAAAGCGCCGAGGCTACACCGAGATCATTGCGGTTCGATTGCTCGGCTAGGTCCGGCAAGTAATACGGCGGTGCCGCAGGGATTACGGACAGAGAGATACGAATTTATGGAACCCGAAAACGTTCGTGTTCTCAGCGAACTAGACGTTGGATACTTGCACGCATGTTGCACATCAAATATATATACATACATACACATATGTACATATGTACATATGCGTGTATACTCGATCGCTTTCATTAGAAATATCGGATATACAATCAAGTCGCTATGGCCGCATCAATACCCAGAGAAACTGTCAGAAATGTTGGCGAAAAACGCGCTGGTATTATTAAAGTTGATCTTGTCAGCAAAAAAACGGGGATAAACATGTTACGTGCGTTACGATGTAACGACTGTGCATTATGAGAATGCAACAGTGCCGGCGGAAAAAGCTTGAACTTCTATCCTTCGGAGCAATGATAAAATAATTTAGCGGATGAAAATTCAAGTGGGGAAAGAAATGAACAAGATATTACATCGTATAGTATAATAATAATGTAGCGCTAGGGGGTATGTGGGATACGTGGCAAGAGATATTATCTGACCTCTCACCTTATTCCGTGAGAACTGCATCTTTGCACCTCCGTAACCTCGGCACGCGAATCGAATCTAAGAAAGCCCACTAGCGGCAGAAACTCATGAAACTGCCGGCGAAGTTTTAGTTGGATTAGTAACTTAGTGCGTGCTTATTGTCTTAACGAGTATCTATAATATTTCCGGGAACGTGATCTTCGCGGTTGTTCCAAGGATGAGGGTAAACCACATGCGCTAGCCACTTGGCTAATTGTGTCGCATTAAATATTCAGGCGAACAGAAAGGTACAACATGAAGGCTAATTTGTGTAGTGATTCAACGTACTATCTTACGTCATATGTACATCTGATTAATAATGAAATGTCAATACATGGGGTATTTTACAGTGGAAAATATTTATAAAATCGATTTGAAAAAACCCGCTTTTTTGTACAAAAGCATTACAGCGTGCTGTGTATTTATGACATTATTAGCAATGTTAGAAGCGATCCCCGTAAGATTGTTGCAATTCAAAAAGCGATAATAGGGCAAAATGGAGCCGAATGGAAGGGAGCAGTGTAAAGGAGACGAGGAAAGTTCGTGGGGCAGCAGCTAGTCGGCCGGTAGCAAGGGTAGTTGGTGAAATCGTAGGATACCGGCTCTTCGCGTCACTACGCTGTCAGAGGACGCAAGCGCGCTCGCGCCCCTTATCGAGTTCGAGAGCAAAAGCGACGGCTGCCGGTAGTGGTGGCGATGGCGGTGGTTGTAGTAATGGTGTTGGTGCTGTACATGGGCCGGTATATAGGGGAAAGATACGGGGGAGGGAAGGGTAGAATGGTTGTAGGTGGCGGCACACAGCCGAGTCCGGAGACAGAGGGGGATCGTTGAGGGTGAGAGCGCGAGAGGGAGAGAAGCCAACGGAAGGGTAGGAAGACGAAACGCGGGGTGGAGGAGAGAAGAGAAGAGGAGCGGAGCGACGCGGAGGGTGGCGGGTGCAGCTACGAGTCGGGCGCCGCAGTGTTTGTCAGTCCTTCGTATGGACATCACGTTCGACGAGACTGATAGTACCCGCCGGTATTGGCATCCGTATATAAGCGGTATAGCGTTTTTGGCGGCATCCATCATCGTCGATAGCCGCCAACGTCGATCGCGCGTCAATTTCATCCCGTAGATGAACCGGCGGTTGCGGCACGCGCCCCCGCGATCCCCGGTATCGTCATCCCGCGCGTCTCGCCACTCGGTCCACGAGCGGACGAACCGCGCGGCGAGATCCTTACGGACAGTGGACGAGATGTGAAGACGTCGCCTTGGAAGCGATGTGGCTTCCGTTGGTGCTGCTCGCCTTGATGGCGAGCGGTTCCGCCTGTCCGGATCTCTGCGAGTGTCACCAGACTGACGCGGAGAAAAACGACGCGTTGGCTTTGCTGGACGTGACGTGTCGCGGACGCGTGCCCGGTCTATCGGAGTTACCCGCGGTAGTGAGAAGTTTGTCGCTGGACAGCGCCGAGGGACCGGACGTTGATGTCCTCCTGTACGAGCTGGAAGCCGCCGACTTGGTGAACGATCTCGGGATGGACGGTGCTTCGGATAATCTTAAGACGAACCACACGTCAGAGAGGAACGACACGTCGTCGGAGGAGCTGACGGGCGCAACAGAGCTTCTACCGTATCTGGTCGAGTTCACGGTGACAAATTGTTCGTTGGTGTCGTTGAACGCGACGTGGCACGGTCTTGAACGTTTCAAGTCGTTAAATCTGTCGTGCAACAACTTGCCGCGAGTAAGGAACGTGCTGGTGATCCACGCGATGAATCTAAGCGAGTTAGCGTGTCTAGATCTGTCGGACAATTCGTTATCGGATATCAGTGTCGGCTCTTTCAGGACGCTCGTTGGGCTGGTGCGATTGAGTTTACGTAAGAACGCGATCGGCACGGTGGACGAGAACGCGTTTCGCGGTCTCGATCGACTGGAATTTCTCGATCTATCGGACAACAGGTTGGCGGATTTGCCGGATAGCGCGCTCACGCCGCTATACTCATTGCAGAAACTCGACCTGAGCGGTAACCAGCTGCAAGTCCTAGGCGCCAGGTGGTTCGAGAGTCTCGACAGATTGAGGGAACTCGACGTTTCGCGAAATGGATTGGCTAGAGCGGCCGCGGGAACTCTGCAACCGTTACCGGGGCTATCTATTCTAAGGCTAGCGGAAAATCCGTTAAAAGAGAGAGACGTATCCCTGTTATTGGGCACCGGAAGAAGATTGGAAACGGTGGACGCGTCCCGTACCGGGCTGGCGCGAGTTCCAGCCGCTTTGACGAGATCGGTCAGGGCACTCAGACTCGCCGGCAACAGATTGACTACCATCCGCAGCGGTGACTTGGATAGCTATCCTCTGCTGCGCATGTTGGATATCGCCGATAATCGTTTGACGGATATCGAAAACGACGCGCTGGGACGGCTAGAGGTTTTGGAAGAGCTCGATCTATCTGGGAATGCACTTTCAAAAGTACCGGGTAGTTTACCGAGCAGTCTCGTGATGCTTAAATTGCAGCGAAATACGATAATCGCGTTGAAACTCGATGATCTCAATGGTTTGTACAATCTGCGATCGTTAATATTGAACGATAATGCCATCAGTGAGATCGACGTGGGCGCGCTCGGTCAACTGCCTTTGCTCGCCGAGCTGGATCTATCGGATAATCCTATCAAAGTGTTATCAACTAATACTCTAAGTGGACCGAGTAATCTGACGAAGCTCCGAATGTCGGGACTGACGTCGCTTCAACGACATCAGGAAGAGCAAAGCGATATGGCGTTCCCGGCGCCGACCCCGGAGCATTTGGTGATGTTAGATGTGTCGCGTAGTCCGGTACTCGCGGGACAGTTACTAGCGGACGATGCTGCACTATCCGCCTGCAAGAGCCTGATAGAGCTGAATCTGTCGGCGACCAACGTCAGCACCATCAGATCCGACGTCGCGTACATGCTGCCGCAGCTGCGCGTTCTTAGGCTCGCGGGCAACAATTGGAACTGCACGGAGGATCTGTACTGGTTAGGCGAATGGATCAGACAGCACCGCGAACCGAATCAACAGTACCAAACAGCGCGGTGTTCCATACCGGGAAGACTGGCGGGATTACTTTTGCACGAGCTGCCGCCGCCGCCAAATTTCGTTTCGAAAACCGCGGGAATCGTCACAACAGTGACAAGCACCTCGGTTACCCTATCTGTCGTCTTCACGCTCGAACATACGTCGAATACTGATCAGCCAAACGCCACGGTGTCTTCCAATATCGAAGATGCGAATTCCGACGGCAACGTCACGGATCTTCTCACGCTATCCTCCGCAAACGCGAAAACCGAATCGAAAACTGCAGCTGACTCGGATTTTCCCGTCGCCGCGGAAACCGCTACCGCGACGGCAACGCCGAAAAAAGCAGTGCGAGTCTACAAGGCGCCGACATCCTTCCGTAACGTAACGTCGTCAATCACGACGCGGACGAGCGGGGATCGAAAGAGCGATAAAACAAATCGTATCTCGATGGATCAGAATTTAATCAAGCACATCGTCGTCCCGACCTCTCGAGCACCGAGCGACCCCAAGCTATCCATTATGAGAATGGAAGGCGCGGAGTCGCGTTCGCAAACTTTCGACAACCGGTCTGACGGTGGGGCGCGAAAAAACGGCAGGATGAGCAAAGTTGCCGCGTCAGGCGTCGACGAGATCTTCTCGTCGGGGTCGCCGAACGTGGCAAGGAAAACGATCGAGAAGCACTCGGGCAGCATGAGCAATGCGACCAAGGTAAACGCGGTGTTGGACGAGCGCGACTCCAAGACGATAGCGGAAGAATTGAACAGTCGAGCGACCGATTCCGGCGCTAGAGTGTTCGAGGCTTTGTCCGCCGGTGCCCATCCCGGAATGTTGGTGTTGGTCGGCGCGGCCCTCGGCGCCGTCGCGGCGCTGACCGTTGTACTCTCGCGAAGAGCCACGGTGCATCGGACGGACAGGTATCATCGTCACGAGAACATCGAGGTGCACACTCTCACGCCTACTGCGGAGCTTTGGTGACCAGAGTCGGAACACGTCTGTCTGTTCGAGAGGGACAGGCGGCTGGACATCGAGAATCGTGATCGAGAAGCGTCGACGTTGCCTCAACAATCGATGAGCCCGCGGCTGATCGATGCGTGTTTCAGGAAGATCCTCAAGTAACCCACAGTATCGACGGTCGAAAGTGCGCATCCTGTTATTACGACGAGGTCTAAGTGGATCTGTCGGGGAGAGGTACGATAACTGAAGTGTTAATCAGAAAGTTGGAAGGATTCTACTGACTGAGGAAACCACGGGGGAAAGGACGAGCGACTAAACGTCGAAGTTGGGGACAAGATACTCCGAGCTAATCCGTATCGCTTCGGAAACCGCCAATACGTCGCGGATTACGCGAGGAGCAATATCGGAGGAAGTAAGAAATTATTCGGACGTGACTTTAAAACCTCTGCGAGCCGAAGAGGAGCAGGCAAGAGGATGGCGGGACAACTGTCGTGAGGCTATCGTGACTACCGAAAATCTGCAGTGCAGTAATTAGGGACGGATGTTCACATAAATTCTAACAGGTCTGAAATCTAACGGATATAAACAAGTGTTACTTATGTACGATCAATCTCTGTAATCACGTATCTGGCTTGTCGAGTTTTTTGAATATCGCGTGTGGCTCGATATGTAAAGTCATCCAGGTGTCGATATCGGTATATCTATTCGATGGGAAGAACACTCGACGTCGACACTGTTCAAACTCCATCAACGGCGGAGATGCAGACGTCAAGTACTGTAACCAAGACGTTAAAAGCACGAGCGAAAATCACCGCGTTATTTCGTATAAATTCTGACGTATACACATCCAATGCTGCACATGTCGTCTATCGGGAAATACTGGACGTGTACGACAAACGGAAAACTCGGGCAAAAACCCCCGCGGGCGAAAAATTCGGCACTATTTCGATATACATCGCGGTGAATCGGCATCGCGCGGAACCTCAATCTCCTTTGTAATAAATGCCAATTGCAAAAGGAAAGATACGAACGAAAGCTATATAGTTGTTCGCGTGAGAGAACTCTAAACCCGTCTAAAACCCACGTTAGTGTTTAATGTCTTCTGATTTCGGTATCGCGTGTACGCAGTTATCGCGGCCGTGTCATAATCGAGTGGCAATAACCACAATAAGCGGGTTTAGCTGATTGGCTTGGAGTCAGACCGATAAATTGGACACAGTGACAATAATAATGGTTATACGCCGCGTTTCAAGAGTTTGACTCTTTGCGGTACGCTCAATTCCTGCGGAGACTATATTGTGACTGAAATGAAGTGCGAGTGTAATAAAAGTAGGGAGAGAGCATAAGGCTAGCGAAAGGTAGAAAAACGTGGACGTGGTAGAGAAGCAGGTAGGGCAACGCCAAAATGCAGAATGTAGGAGATGAAAAATTCGCGGTGGCAAATAGTATGCTTGAATGATAAAACCAGACGGGAAGCCAGAGAGAGAGAGAGAGTGCTAGACGGAAGAATTTTTATCGAACGGTGTGTGCGTGTGCGAGAGATCGAGAGAATCGAGCGTAAGAGAAAGAAGGGAGATTAATTCGAGAAATCCTTCTCGAATATAGGATGTACAGAAATATTGCTTCCGTACTTAATTCCATTAAGCTTGATGAGCTGTCAAGACTTCTCAACAAATACAAAAATGAAAGAATGTGCGCGCGAGAGGGAGAGAGCGAGAGCGAGAGCGAGAGAGAGCAAATAGACAAAAATAGCGAAGAGGCTAAATATTATCTTTCTTAAAATAACCAGTGTCAAAGTACCGCTATAATAATAAACCGATGTACAAAGATGCATGTTCGTCGATCTTTTTCTCTTTGCCTTAGTCATATTAGTCTCCTTTATTCTTTATAAAAGTATCTGAATATACATACATATAATGTTTCGTAAGAAATAATAGAATATTTATATACGTATATATAAATGCTTTTAAAGAATTATTTTTAAAAAACATATTTTACTGAATTACTAATATGTACGTTCATATCGAAGAAAAATATGATTTTATTCTAAATAAAATAAACGTGAAAAAAAACAATTTTATATGTAATAAGTTTGTGTTAAACTCGTTTTTTCATACTTTGGCCATAAGACTTGGATAGTTTTTGTCAGTTTAATCAGACAAAATGGATATTGAAGAGATTTATCAATAAGTAAGTCTCAATATACCGAATAGGTAAGTAAATTGATATTAATTGTTTGTACATGTACGTGGATACGTACACATTACTATAATATGTCTGAAACATACCGTGTTTTATGTTATAATTAGTGTTGTAAAAAAACATGTTTTCCTAAATTTTAATGTCAGAGATATTATTATCGTGCCTGACATTTTTCAATAAAATTACTTCGTTACAATAAAAATAATTTTTGAAAAAGTAACCGTTCAATACATAGATTAATCGCAAATGAATAAAAGAAAGAGCATGATGATAAAATTATTATTTCCCCTGTTGGAAAATAAATATCGTTTGTAAGAATTTTTTTCCGCCTTACTAAAGTCAGCGAGAGCTTTTTCCTTTGTTAAAAATAAGCCTCGGCTATTAATTAAATAACAATTGGATGGGAACAAATGTTTCGCATAAAAAATGCGGAAAGATTTGCTTTTCTTTTGAAGATAAACAAACTCATTTGTGTGAAGTATTTATCTTTGTTCTCGCAAGATTTCAATTATAATCAGATTCATATCAGCATCCCCACAATTTGCCACACATTAATTAAGGCAATGCGGAGCAAGACAAATATTTACCGCATTAATTATAATCTCATTAACTCCAACAATAACCGTAAAACTATCCTTGCTATATATTCCATACAATTATAATTCAAATGCATTAAACAGAATAAATCAATTGAATACAAATAAAGTTTATTTAAATAATTAATAATTCCTTATAGAATAGAGAACGAGCGTGCATACGTGACAATCACTTTAAGATATTAATGGATTCTACAGCTATAAGATTATCTAAAGACTTCGTTGCTAAATGGCAGAATTTCGAAATGACGCAAATGCAATTTTATAGATAATCCAAAACGCGCGTTGCTGCTTTACTACATGCCTGCCGGGGAGTTTCTGAACAACGATAATAATGAGTCGGGGCGGCAATAACGAAAAACGATAGCTAAGAAGCATATTGAATGCAGCGATTCTGGAAGACGGGCAACCTTGAGCTGCAGTTTAAATTTCCTATAAAATAACTCGTAAGGAGTGCAACTAGGAAATTTAATCACCGTATAGCGGCTCTCGGTTCACCCCAGGGCTACGGAACTGGCGAATTCAGTAACATCTTGTAGAAGTTCGTTATCCCTACTCTGTCCCCTTCCTCCTCCTCCCCCCCCCCCCGTACCACATCGTCGGTTTACCGAGACGCCCGTACTATTTCGTAATATTGACTTCATCGATGAAAAACAGAATCCAGTTTGGAACTCATCTGCATACCGATCCCAGCGCAATTACTCTCTTCACGCGCGGATATCGTATAGTGTGTGCGTTATTGCATTCAAACAGCATGGCGAATGGTCCACCAGGAACATAGTCGAAAATAAAAAGTGAGAAATTTTCAATATGTCCCGCATACGAATAGGGAATGCTGACAACATGAACTACCGTAGTTTCTTATTCAGAGAATTAAACGATTCAATACGCAAGACAAATGTACAAACGGAATAAATAGAAAAAGAGACAGATGCATAAGAATCTATCGAGGAAGCTCGATACCATTAAGATATACATCATTTAATGTGCATAAAAAGTTGCCAGAGCTGACGTTATTCCTTTGCAACACTCTGGATTTTAAATTTTAAGCTTGATTAGAGTTACAATTATACGTATACGTACCAATTTGTATTGACACATGCAATAAAAAGCATATTGCAATTTCGAACTCAATTGCACATCGATCCCAACACAATTACTCTCCTCCCAACGGGAGATTGCAAGCTGGATTGTTACAGTACGATACACGCCAATCATTATGGAACGAAAACGCGCCTGAAAAGGTTGCTATTCATATTTTAAGAGCAATCACGCACAGATATGAAACATGTAATGAGAGCGAACCGTTTACTAGGCAAACGAAAAAAATGTCTTAATTATTAGACGTGATTTCAAGTCGCGTCTTGCTGCGACAAACTTTTGCAGAAATTTGCATGATTACTTCAATTACTGCCTCGTAAATTATTCAAGCAAATATGGATTGCTTAAATTGTTTAATAACATGAACAAATTGTCTTTCTCGATTATTATCTTGGAGCGGGATATCTGTTCGTTATACATATAAAATAATTCATATATGAATACGGCGCAATACACTTTGCACACAAATATTCTTGATTAAATGCACGTAGTTATAGTCGCTGTGGTAACGCAGCAGCGCGTCACACAAATAAGAGACATTTTGTTACGCAAATTAGCCTACGAATTCACTTGTGGAATTGTTTGGCAAACGGCGAATTCAATCAACCTACTTACCGTTCTAACGTCATACCGAATTTATTATTCATAAAGTCAACAAAACTACCTAAATTCGTATTTTCTAAATTTATGCACGTAATGTCGCTATGTTCGCAATGTCTGTGCAACATCTCCCGAATATCCGCATAACTATTTCCAGCAAGCGAATTTCGCTGAATGACATACGAACATAACCCAAGCCGAAATTAACTTAATAAGATGTAATCTAACTTTTTATGCACTAATTCCTTCAAATATAACACTTGGCAAAGAAAACATCCACAGAAACCAAAATTCCATGTCACGTAATTTTTAATCTATTACTAAATCGAAATTAAATATTAAACCAAGAGGATTTTTTTTCTTAAATCGACCAGACTGGCAAAAATGATCTTTATTTTAGTCACGACGTTTCGACCTCTTTATCGGGTCCTTTACAATCTAAAAATGACGGAACATTTTAATTTACGCCGGAGTGGATTTATAGTGATGTCAATTTCTAAAATTTCCAAGTAGCAACCGTACGTTTGCGCATCTCGAATAAAACTGATTGACATTTTAAAAATTGACGTCACCATTATAAATCCACTGACTACCGAGACATATATGATATTATGAACTTGCTGCCACGGACTCATGAACCCATTCTGTTTCGGCATAAATTAAAATGTTCCGTCAACTTTAGTTTGTACTTAAAAAGGATCCGATAAAGAAGTCGAAACGTCGTGACTAAAATAAAGATCATCATTTTTGCCAGTCTGGTCGAGTTTTTATTAAATTTCCCGTGGTTAATTACCACTGGCGACAAAAAGCTACTCAAATTTGTTAAATATTAAAAACTTATGAAAATCTAAATTGTTATTACCAAACAAGGGAGGCACTTCAGAAGTTGCTCAAAATATTGCATTTTTTTTCGCTATTCGCATTACTAATAAAACGCACTTACATATATTTTGTGACATACAGAATTTTTATGAAACTGATAACAAAAGCTCGTCTTAAAAATTCCCTTCAGGTCGATGGCAATTGGATGAAACATTTTGTACACAAATACAATAAAAAGTACTTGACTCGAGCCAATTACCCGTTATTAGAGGTAGAGTTAGCTGAACTAATCTCCACAGCTGGCACAGAAGCACGGATGTTTGCTGTTTGAGCTAGATAGTAGGAGAAACGTAACTCTCCGAACACAGTAGCATTGATCGAGGGTCGCTATGACACTTTCTGTACAAAGGAGAGAGAGCATCAGCGTCGCCAAGGTAAACTAGGTTCTTCATGGTAGGAGAAGCAGAGATCCTCTTCATCGCGTCCGCGATCGCCGCAAACCGCCGCCCTATTCGTTGCGCTCTTTTCGATCGCACGCTCCGCAAGCTCTTTTTATCTTTCGGTTCACGTCATGTTACCCACCACAGAATTCTAACGGCTATTTAATACGAACCAACTAACATCAGCGAGCCAACTGATCAACTATTTCAAACATAATGAAAAATGCAGTTCCAAACAAGCTAGCCTGTGCATGCGGCCAATTTATACGGACAGTTTCTAAACGTCTGATTTTTGTGAATAATTTCTGGTTACTCTCACCCTCGTAAAAAGAAGAAACGCGATATCCTGCAAGTATTTACAAAATTTCTGTATTGCATAAACGGAATTAAAGAAAGGACGATAATACGAGAGAAAAGTTTCTTCGAGTGGATTAGAAAAATCTTTATAGCAAACGGAGTATACTTTATAGAACAATACTTCGAGTGTTCCCAGGAACTTATGGATACGTGTATTTCAAATAAAGTACGAGTAAGACAATCGGAGAGGAAAAGAGCAACGCGGATTTTTCTGCTGGCCGTATAAGAAATTTCTGTCGCGATACACTGCAACTTTCAGTTTTTGCCAGTTTCACAGACATAAAGTTTTTTTACGGCTCCGCTAGCACTTTATAAAATATTACAAAAATTTGCAAGCCTGGTTGCGAACCAATGGTATACCTGAGGGAATTATTGAAATAACTTTTGTCCCCTCTAGAGAGCTCGCCGCGAAAAGAAATACGCGATTAAAGTCGCGCTAATAAATTTAAAGATGGAAATATCCGCCAACGATAGCGATACCATTTTATTAACGTCAAGTAAAATCGTGGAAATTTTAATGAATAAGTTATAAATAATCGCGACGTCTAATCATGGCTAATCTAAAATTATTCGGAAAGAAATCAGATTTCTGATATTGTGTCGCGAATCGGACTTTTACATTAAAGCGCTCTGCAGGAAATCCTATTAATTAAATGAATGTACATGTGATAGTGAATACTTTTGTATGCATATTTTAATTGTATATATCGAGCTTGCGTGTGGCAGATAAATGTAAATTCTTCCTTCCTGAATATGCAATGTATCAAAAGCTCGCTCACGCCAACAACCGTTATTTTCTACCATACTTTTTGGGAATGATTGACGAGTTTAAGCGGCGGGACTCTGAAAAATAATTAGCTGCTCTAATTGACTCCATTATTTACGCGGAAATAACCTAGCCACCGCCCCTCCTCCCCGACGTAAAAATTGGAATTACAATGACGGCCTCGAAAGCGGGAATATCACATAAGCATGCGTAGACGTTCGCACACATTCGCACGCGGTAGTGGTTGCTAAGGTTGCTCGACTGCTGGAATAATTGAAATTGATCGTTGTGGAAATGCCTCTTCTATATCCTTCCGTTTCGCCCGTTCTCCGCAGTCCTTTTAACTAACGCGTCCGAGAACTATAGGTATACAAATAGCGCTCTGCTAATTTTTAAAAGCTTTAAAGTTTTGTGATTAATGCGCGCAGCCTCGTGCTAATAGTGCCGTTAAAATATTTATTTATTTATTCTCAGAAAACTTTTCCCTGTCTCGTCTCTCATTTATTTCAACGTTACCGCAGTTAATATCGTTAGCATCAACAATATTATAATATTTCACTGCGCCATACGATAATGGTATTAAAACCCTTTAGACATTAACGATATAGAGACACGCGACATCCAGTTAGACAATCGGCTGAAATAAAATAATCCACACTTTTCTGCAAGAACATTCATTATGTCTGAACAAGTAGCACGATTTCCCGCACTCTATTAATGGATTACCATTACTGTAAAAGAGGGTACGTCGTAACGACCGTTTCAACAATTCCACACATGCCAGTAATTCAAATGGCGACCACGTTTACAACGGTGATCCCGCTAACCGCAGATTTACTGTCACGTACATGGTTTTATCGGATAGAGTGGTCGATACACTTTATGCTTTTGACCTTTGTTGTAATACGTACATCGGTACATTCATGCTTTTTATTGCACTTTTAAAACGCGGCGTAAATTATTACTACGGATTAGGTAGCGCTGTTTTGGAACATTAATAGCCGCGCGCGCATATTATTAAGGCAAATAACACTGGAAATTCAGGGGAAAATAATCACTATTGTTCGATTTGAATGGACACCGTCAGCGTCAAGATAATAAAGCGTCACGTACGTTACAAATTGCAGTTTAAGCTGAATAATTTCCGAATATTAGTAATTGTACGTGATGCCGCGGCAAAGCGCACCGCGCCTCTTGCTAAAATATATATCCGGATTTAAACACGAAGGGTAAGAAAAATTTCCTGGCATAAATAAAACGTTGCCAGCGCTATCAGGATAATTTCACGCCTTCAAGCTGAGATTTGATCCGGCGTTTTTTTTTCCCCGCGGCAAATGCAACTGCTGCCGTCTGTTAAATTGCGGCGAGCCACGAAAAATACGCACGGTCAATCGATTTATTCCCTCATATATTTCAGGATTACGAAAGTCCGAGGTCGGAATCTCCAGGAATATTTACGACCTGACCTGCCCAACGATACATCAAGTGATAAAACCAAGCGAATCGACTTTTTTTTTAATATCGAGCACCGAAGAGTAACACAAATAAAGATTGCGCCAAATCCCGAAATGATGCACGTGACATACGTACTTGCATGTGTGAGGTAAAGCCGACAATAAAATATAAAAAATAGATAATCAATTCGTTTGCACTTGAAGGAATACGTTATACGCAAAATTCGAAAAGTTCATACTAGGGAATACTGTGATGATAAAATAATTTGCATTTCTATCGAACAGACGTGTATAAGAATTTATTTATTGATAGAGGAAAGTCCTCTATTATGAGACAGTGGGTTTTCAACGTCCACAGACACAATTTTTTTGTGTTCGCGATCTAACAATCAATTTTCCACTCGACAGATTTCACTCCAAGGGCAATAAATTGATGGTGGAACCAATAGACGACGCCTATTAATTTAGCGGAAACTCCGCTGTCTCATATTAAGAGCCTGTCTCATAATAGGAGACTTTCCTCTATCGCTTGCAAAATTTAATTCCCTTCATAAAAGAGATCATGGAGAAATGTATAGATTATACATCGCTTTGCAGAAAATACCTACTACTTTGCGGGAGAGAGTAGGAACGTAAATAATACGATGATCACCATATTTCCGTTTCGGGCTTATAATATTTGCAGAGAACTTGTGATTATTGCCTTAATCGCGGAATTCTCGAAATGACTATTCTCGTACGTCCGAAGTACTTCCCCGATTTAAGTACCCAGGATTATGTGAACGGTTTTACTGCGGGCTATAACCTTATATTTCAGACCAGAACGTGGAGAAGAAAGAAAATTCGGAATCGCGGAAAACGCAATTACCACCGAAAGATGTTTGCAGAGATAATTGATATATTAGCTCTTAACTGATTACATAGTCGTGCGTAATTCAATGAGGGAGATATTCGAGGAAATATTATAAGTTTACCCATTCGGCGGATTATTATTACTCCGATACCATTTGGCTTAATATTTATTTCGCATTTTATATCTGGTTTTATTAAATGCTTTCCACCGAATGTAATTACATTTGTGTTTATTTTTATCAACAATTGCCGAACGGAAATGACAAGTGTTCCGCAGAGAGAATATTAAAACTCAAGACTGGCCCCGCACGCTTCGCAAATTTCACAGATCGCTTTTAGCGCGAATTTAATTGACGTTGACCCTGCCGCACGATTGGAGCTGATTATTAATTACTCTGCCGCGCCATTTGCAGAGCGGCAAAACAAAATAAAAATTATCGGAGAATGGGGAGGAGTGAAGCTGGTGGAAGGATACTAATTTTCGTCAGCAAACGGTTTCTCGCGTAACTGCGCAAAGGGGAAAAAAATGGGATGTGCTGAAAATTAATTGGTTATAGCTATCAAAGGGAGCAGGAAAAATCATAGAAACAAGCATAAAAATATCAGAATAAAATAGTGATCAGTCTATTACGTAAAAACTAAATGTAATCTGCCACACTTATATAGAAAATAATATTCAAATCTTTTTTTCTACTACATTTATGCACAATATACATGCAACAAACTGATTATTCTTCAAGATATTTTCGCGTCGTTATGAAGCTGCTTTCAAAGAGAGGTACAGCTTGCGAAGAATTTCTGATGTGTTAAGTAATTAAAAAAAGAAGAGGTTAAGTAGATGAAAACGATTCGCCCTTCTTTGACGAAGGGTTTGGTACGCATTATGAGGATAAGAGAAACGCAATATTAAATCTTCTTATCTGATCATTCTTTGACGTGGAAGGATTTGCGTTCGTTTCTGGACTAAAGAAGTAGGAAATGTTATTTGTTACTGGAATCTATATTGCGTGAAGATATTATTCGCTCGCGCGTCCCTCGCGACAAAAACGAGTCTGCCGAGGACGAGTATAAATTCGACGCAGACGCCGTGAAAACGGGCCACGAAGTAAGTATAGTAAAATATTCGTATATACGTTATAAATACGACATCCACGGTACATTAGGTGTAAGCCCTGGGAGATACAAACGTATTTCTTGTAAATCATCGTGGAAAAATAAAATGTGGAAGCGTTGAATGACGTGAGATTTTTTTTGCAATCAATGACTTTGTCACTCAACCACGAAGAAAGTAAAAAATTGTTTTTATGAAAATTCCGTTACGATATGGTAACTGAGATAGGTAAAACACGAGAATATTTTTCATAGAGGTTTCGTTTGATATTTGTAGAAATATTAAACGTTATAGAGTAAACGCTAACACATCTTACATTTCCTTAATTAATATTTAGAAGTGAAATATTTATTTTTACTAAAACTTATTAAGTTCATGGAGTAAGCAGACTTTATTTATTTTATATGGATGGATGCATATTTCCCGTCCCATTTTTTTCCATGTAGCCTTTTGTTTTGTTAAATTATATTTCATCCACAGCACAATCGTGAAGAGAGACGTCCGTTCATTCTTTTTTTGGTTGTACAAAAATCACGCTGTATCTTTTGTGTTCATTTTTTTGAATAAATTCTCTTGAACTCTGCACTATTGTTTATAGTACTCGTTCTGTATCGAAACTCTTAGCTCACAGTTTCGAAACCAGATATGTAGAAATGTCTATTTCACACTCCATTCATTTACATCAGCGACAAATGTGTTGTGTAAAAAAATATCCATAACATTTTATTGTCACTTGGCAGAAATAATCCTAGATCCAGGATAATTTTTCCCCCGAAGTTGGTTTAAATTCGTCACTAAGATATATTCCACATTTATTTCCGTGTGACAATTATCCGGATTGGCTCCACGTACGTCCACACGCGCCATGAAAGTTTATAGTTTCTAAGCCACGAAGAATAGCCGTGGCAATGAAGAAATACGAGATAGAATCTTGTCAAGAAAAATTTTCCGTAACGGTCGCACTAACGGAAAGCCGCGAACCTTCATCCGAGACTTCGTAACTCTCTCACGTCTCTATTTTAAGCCATCTCCGTGGCGGACGGTCTTTACGATTTCTCGAACCGCGGATCAGATGAAAGTAAAGCTCTGCAACAGTTTTGCAGCTTCTTCTTCATCCTCAGCCGTTTCTTCGTCTGTCGCGCGATCTTGCCTTCGAGCCGGTCGTATAAAGGATTATGCAAATCGTAAGACCACATCGTTACCGAGGAGTTCCATCAATTTTAGTAGATCTCGCTTGCCGGCGTTTAACCCGTTGCGGCGATTCGATTTTTCGACGCGTACGGATGACAGGACGACGCGGCTGTAAAGATTTAATTAATATTTTGCGCGCTGTGTAGAGTGACAAATTTCAATTTGAAAGCGGCTCTTTGATTCTGCATTCGATTACGGAAAACCTTTGGAGAACGAAGCCGGGGTACGCGGACTGCACAAACAGCTATTGAAGAAAATGGCGGATGAATGGCATATACTCGCAGAATTTTCAGAAAGATCCTTTGTCAAGGAGACCCCGGCACTGTTTGGCGCAAACATCCGCGAAAGGTGGGCGACATCAAAGGCAACACAGATAATTGGTTCGAGCTCTGCCAAAGCGGCACGGCGCGACAGGTGAAGATTGCGGGATTACGTAGGTGCAGCCCACAAACGCAATCACGAAGGAGAAATTTCGCCCTGGGAACTGCCGGTATCGTGTATGTGTGTTTATTTATAGGATGTTGCTCTTAACTGACGCCGAGTATCTGATCCAGCCGGATTCCGAGTAGCGACGGAGCGGTTACAAAGGGATAACCGACGACAAAAATCAATTTCACCGATCACTCGAGCATTATCATATTAATTACCGCGTCTTTTCACCGAATAAATCGAGAAAGTCGATAACGGAAGTTTCCCCCGCAACTTCTTTTTCGAAGCCGCGTCATCAATTAAACTTTTTTAGCTTAGCCATTGAAGCTCCGAAGTGTACGAACCCTTGGAGAAATACGGATATTCAATAAATAAATTGCTGAGCCGCATGAAAAGTCCAAATAGTAATTATCGCGATATCCGATCAATATTGAACAATTATTGCAGATAAAAAGCTGAATTTTCAATCCGGGTCGGATAAAGATTTTTGCGATGCGATCAAGGAAATCCATTTAAAATGCAATTACAAGCGTAAAATTAATATTCTTCGTTCGTACTTCACCGTATTTCTATCACGGGAGCCGTTTTCTCTCGCGCCCGATCGAGGATTATCTAACCAAATCTACGCGAAACGAGTTTCTTTTTCTCCTTTTCATCCTCTCTCGTCACTGCCGTTACCATCCCGCCAGACCTGACTTCTAACAGAACTCCCTAAGTCGCTCGTTCAATCTCGGAACCTCGGCGCCAATCCGCCTCGCCTGTCCCCCAAAAACCGCAATAACATTTTTTACGTCCCACCCAGCTTCTCCCCCCCTCCCGTCCTTTTAATTTACATACAATTTCGCAGTGAACTTGTCGTGCTTTGTACAACTTCTTTCAGACCCCGGACGTAATCAAGGATCCCGATAAGTAACGCCGAAAGGAGTAGTTGGATTTAATGCACGCTAGGGTGATCTCACAGAAGCAAAGAGGAGAGAAAAACGTAATAAGACAGTTGCCACACGTTTCTGGTTATATTTAATACCTCCCTCGGTGCTCCTTCTTAAATGTTTGCTTGAATAAATAACCCGTCAAATTGTAATAAGAAATATTTTCCCGGGAATAAAAGGATTTATCCATTATATAGAAGAAATACTAACACTTAACAGCTTGTCAGATGCAGAACGGCTTGAAAGTCCGTCCTGGAATAGGTGAAGTAAACTTTCGAGGGCCCGTAAGTCCTATAAACATTTAATGGAAAAGGATATAGTTATCGTTGGGAGTTTAGATATGAAGGGAATGCATTAAAAAAAAAGAAGCCTTCGACTGATACACCGATACGCTTACTATGCAAATAATAATATTTTCGATGCACCAAACGCAATATCGCAGAATACTCCGCGATCCCGTCGCAAACGGAGCGCGGGATGAAATTTTAGGAGAGACAACCGTGCGTCTGTGCCAGATTTCATCAGATCCTCTCTTTCTCTCTATATTCTACAAAAAGGGAGCCACGCTTTATTCGACCCGCCGCACGAAGATTATGGAGGATAGAAGCGGAAAGCAGACGTCTGCTTATTGACAGGTCGTCATTGATTTTCTGCCAAATCGGACGAATCACCGTTCGTCGGCTTAACGAGCTGCCCCGGTGACTTTCGCTGACATTCCCTTCACGGTCCACAAAAGCGTCATTTTCCTTCTTTTAGTGCCGTTTGTGAAAATCGCCATTATTTTGATCCCTTACAATGCAGATAATGGATCGGACGATTTGAGGAAAATAACCGAAATAAAATTACGCCGCTCAAGAGGCCGTGCACGACCTCTTCGCGGAGAGAAAATCGGTTTCTCTAAATCCGATCAATTTTTGCTAATACACTTTCCGTGCCGTATTAATCGTTATACGATTTTAATTATCGTTCAATTGGAATAGGAGTAGGTCGTGCAAGCGCATCAGCTCAAAATCTTCCAGTATAATGAAATTATTCCCGTGAGAAATGAGAGGGAAGAAGGAACACGTAAAGAAAGTGAAATTACTGTGCCAGGGATGCGCCTATCGGCGATTTCTTACTTTATGGATCAGGTCGCGTACTTCCCGGAAATTTATTCCACGCAGTAAAACCGCCCTCGCTAAAGTCCCGCGCGATGGCAAGTATCCAAGATCGGAAAGTCGTTATTCAGCCCATAAATTAACATCGGCGGTCACTTACATGCGATGCATCGTGCTTCTCCAAGGAATTCTCGGCGGATAAGGCAATGATACTGCCCTGCTTATGAAAATATATGATCGCATTATCCGATAGTTAATGATGAAGCTTTCCGGTGCAACGTCAGCTTCCTACATCGCGCTTATATGTCCGACGTTGATGTATAAATCGATGGCGCCATAATACCGCCTTGCGTGTGCCTTGTTTTTTATATGATTGCTATTTAGCAGCATTTCTTTTAACGCCACATTAGTTAAGCAGTCTGTGCATTAGTATTTCCCGGCGAGAATACCCGAGGCGAAAATATCGAGCGCGTTTGTCTAATGAAAAGGGAGCCAAACTCTCATTTCGTATCGACTCGAACGATATTCCTCCGGGATATCATTAACCGCGCAAATGTCTTTCGAAAGTGATGTTAGTGGCAGCCACGCTCGAAAGGAGTGCATTATCTTTTTGCGATGCAATTCCGTTTCAATATAGATCATCAAGGACGGCGCCCACACCGCCGTTTACCTATCTACCCTTTGCTTTTATTACGAGACGGTGGATCGTGATAAAAAAAAAAGAGCACGGGGCTGCTTCACTCTCGTATCAGAGCTTCATCCTCTCGCCGGCAACTCTCTCGCATTTACCGGAGTGGCGTCGCGCTGAGCAGATACGTATTTAAATTTATCTCGCGTCATTTCGCGGGAACGAGAACATAATTGTATCGTCGAGAAGTCATTAAGACGTGCTTGCCGCGACCGCTTCCTTTTGAGGCGCGGCAGCTAATGATAAACGCGCTTTAAATAACATCACCCGGTATTCTAACGGTTTCAATTAAGAGTGTAATGTACCCAACAAACGGCTCTAACGCCAGCCGAGCACGCAACCCAGCGCTCGCCTTCTCAAATGTTTTATTTCAGCACACTAATCTGCGTTGCTTGAAAAAACCAAGATATGTTACGTGTTACAGAGAACATTGTATCTTTCCGATTCTTCTCGTATTTTTTTAATTCTACATAATTTATTTTGCGTTAAGTAAAATTTTGTATTATTAATTGAAATGAATTATAAAATTTTTCCTAGTAAACTTGGATTTAAACTGAAAATATTAGAATGTACGATAAATCCGCTCGGTGCTCTGTGCATAACAGAAAATGGAACATGAAATGATCTGCCCTTAAAAGAGAGATGGATGAGCTGCAGATTGTGTATTTTTCAAAAAGACAGGAAAGCGTATAAAAAATAACTGACCACATGTTATTGATTTCTGACAGTTTGTTGAGCTTTAAAAATTTGATTTACTCAAAAAAAATTTTTCCCTCTTTTTTTTTGAATTAACTCATTTTCACACAACACTGTCCAATCCATCTCTTTGAATAAAAATTTCTCTACGTTCCGGAAATAACTGGAATAATCTCGATAGCCTGCCGAAGTGCATCAGTGGACAATGCCGATAACGAAAAATCGTCACCAAATCGTACCAGGCGTAGTTTACGGTTTGCCAATTCGAAGGAGGATTAAGCTTTGCGCCAATTTGCATACATATAGCCGATCACTTAGAATGTCGCGATAAAACGTTCCAGTTGCAAGTGAAAAAAAAAAGAACGATAATTGGTTATCGAGTTCATTGATTTTCGAGAACGCGGAATCGCCAATCTACGCGTTCCTCCCTGTCTCATTTTTTTTCATCCCCGTGTGCGCGTACACCTCATCATGAAATAAATAAATCCGACGCGCATTCAGCACATAGCGTCAATCCGAATTCAATTTTCTGGCGGATTCTCGCGAGGGAAGGAGCACCCCATAGGGCTGCTGCAAAATGTTAAGAGGAATGGCTTTGGTGGCAGCGATAGTTCTATCCTACAGTCCCGCGCGAGAACACACGCGTTCGCAGAAAATTTATCTAGGAAAGGATACGCAGTACAATTTACGCTTGCAAACCATATCACTTTTTAAACTAAACAATTTTTCGCTAGGGGCTAACCAGTAGCTAAAATGCTGTCCCACCGATTACACAATTTCATACGATTTCATCTGATTACGAATAATTTCATGTAATTGCAAATAATTTTCTTATATACACGTTAACAAATCTGCAGTAACGTTGTTAAACCTCGAAGAGCTGTTAGATTTCCTCAAGATATATGTTTCTTATTTTACTAAGAAGTAGTTGCTTGCAGAGGTAATTTCAGTTAAGATTCTAGTATTCGGTTATGTGTTTCCTCGCTTGCCACTTTTCCCACTAACCGTGATCTTAACGAAAAGCAATTTTGTATTTGTATTTACTGTTTATTGTTCCGCGCGCAGAGGTGTATCAACGTTTCAACTCGTTGTTGTTCTAACAGCAACTTCTTCAGTCTTATCATGAAAATAATACGCGCTTATAGATGTGTATATACTATGACGTATATTTGGATGTTCACTGAAAGAAGTAAATTTTTTTGGCAAATGAAAAGGCAAATTTTTATGTTTAAACTCGCAACGTTTCGACCATGGCTTGTGGTCCTCCTCAAGTGATAATTGTGCCAATAATT
This sequence comes from Vollenhovia emeryi, assembly GCF_000949405.1. NCBI lineage: Eukaryota > Metazoa > Arthropoda > Insecta > Hymenoptera > Formicidae > Vollenhovia > Vollenhovia emeryi. The sequence continues at coordinate 1,041,627 of NW_011967217.1, read as the reverse complement.
CCGTATGGTAAATCAAAAGGACAGATCCTAATTTCACGAACGGCAAAACACGACAGTCGTGTTTAAACATTAAAACCTGCCAGACATGGTCGAGCAATCTTCTGAAGTTTTAATTACTTCTGGCGACTTATAAGATTTCCTCCAGTCATTTAATGTTTATTGTCTAACGAGTAAAGAAACTTGAAAATTAAGACAAAACGATTACACGGGGATTTCCCAAGGATTCTCATAATGATTTCGGAGACACGGTCCCACGATTACATCAAGTGGTTACCAGCTTGATTTTTCGCGCGCTAACATCGTCCTTGGGATACGCGACTTTTCAGATAAAAAGCAGCGATAAAAACGTACGTGTCACGCGAGTAAATATCAATAAAAATATATATGAATAAATAAAAAACTAAAATGCGGAACAGACCAGACGCGTAGATATGTACGTTAATCGAAATACCGTATCGTGGTAAACATTGTCCCGTGCCCATAGTTGAGTGCAGACGTTTCCCAATTTTCCAATTTCGCAATATTTCGTGGACCGCGAATACTCAACGCAACGGGCTTCGGTGCGCTTCCGTTGCGGGAGGCACACGCGCGGTCGGGAAGACCGGGCGATGAAACCGTCGCGCCGTGGCCTGGTCTCTCGAATTTCCGTGGCAATCGAATAACCCACCGAAATCCGTTAAGCAGTTATTAAAGCCCCGGAGAACTTGCTCGTCTCGCGGTGGCTTCCGCGCCCCCGCAGAAATTTCAGTTATTTCTAGCAGGACACAAATCCGATTTGAATATCCCAGCAGGAACGCCTAGAATGGCCGCTTCGGACGCGCGGGTTAAAAGCGCGTAACGGAACGCCGGCGATCCCCCATTCGCCGTTGCACGACCGCGGTAATTCCGTTTCGCGGAACATTACGTACGCGCACGAAGCCCGTATAAGGAGACCGAACTCCCGTAATCAGAGTGGCATTTTTGAGAAATATTCGTTCCGAAAAGAATCACCGGGAGCGCCGTTAACGGACAACTCGATTCGCATTCGTGCGTGTCACATGGTTGTCATATGCGTGGCATATGAATCAATATGGCATCACTGAAACTAAGTTTGTAAGTCTAATAAGAAATAATAGTGAACAACACACACACATACGGTACATGTAGTATGTGTGTTGCTCACTATTATTTTTTTATTAGACTTACAAACTTTGTTTCAGTGATGCCACATTGTTCTTTCATTTAGCCGGAATAGCAAGCTGCTTTCGATCTGCACACATAAGCCACTTAATTTGTATGTTACACAAGTGTTTCCGCGAACTGATAGTTTCTAGGTTAGAAAGGTGCAAAGTGCAGAATCAGCGATGCCAGCGCTGCAAGTGGCAAAATTTTGGTTCAACATTTGCAATAACGTCGGCCCACGTTCGGTGACGTAATCAAGCCTGGTTCGGTCTCCTTATAGCCGTATCACACTAGCGGTTCGCGTTGCCGTTGCCGTTGGCTGCTGCGTCTCGACCAATCAGAGAATAGCAAAGTATTCTCTGATTGGTCGAGACGCAGCAGCCAACGGCAACGCCAACGCGAACCGCTAGTGTGATACGGCTATTACGCAGGCTTCGTGCGTACGCGTTAGCCTAAAGGAACATATTCGGCTTGGTTGTAGCGTGCCGATTGAGAGGGGGAGGATACACAGAGTAGAATACGCGACGCACAATTGCCAAATACGCGTAATTTATGACATTTGCAATGGATTTGTGGATACTCCAAGGGGATCGTACGGCTGATACGCGAACAAACACCGATATAAGATTTCTAGCTCGAAGTGCACTCCCTCTGCGCTTTGTCCCGGTCGTTTGAGATACTCGTGCGGCGAATTTACGCGGCACTGTACGCGTCGCGCTCGAATATCCGGATCCATTTTTTTGATAAGCGCTAAGACGTTCACAAACAGAGAAAAGGGGCGAGTAGAAATAGGGAATACGGCGGAAAAATCTGAAATCCCGGTGATAAAAGATACTATGCGTAAAATGTAACGGAGCGCAAGGAAATGTCTCTGGCAAGAAGAAAAGCCGGATAAAAGGATTCGTACAAACAATAAAACATAGAATCATGGAAAATACTTAACGAGCGCATAAAACGGGAACTCCGTCGTAGACGAACATGAAAGGCAAACAGCGCGCGGAGAGGGTGCGGGGGTGGAGGGTAAAGCAAAGATGAGGAGGAGAGCTGGCCGTAAGAATGGGTACGGGTGGAAGCCGATAAATGGAATACGAAAGAAGAAACGGCAGAGAAAGTGAGACGCACCTGGCGCGTCGTAGAGCGAGGGAGACAAGAAGAGAGAGAGAGATTCAGAGCGCACCGGAGTTACAATATAAATGATCCCGTCTGCACCCGCGCCCACCCCGTCGCGAGAGCTGGATCCCGGGCCAGCCTCCATCCCGGCCCATTTACATATCTGTATTATTCAAGCACGACTGTTATTCAATTTCTACGCAACTCGTAAATGCATTATTATTTAATCGAGTCGCACGCCGCCGGGCAGGACTCGTCGTGCGACGCGTCGTCGCACCGGCGTTCCCCGTCGCGCACAAAGGGTGCGTGAGACGGGAAACAACGAGACGCGGTAACAAAATGTCAGTCAGCGATCTATGCAATCTCCGGTAATTCGTCGTCCGCGATGATATCAATTATTAATGCGACTCGCAATCCTTTCCCCGCGCGTCAGTTGCGAAGGGATGTTGAATTCCGAACGCACTTGCGGATTCCAGTCGCGTCGCGATTTTACGTTTCAAGGCTCGCGTAAAACGGGAGAGACCTCGCCACTTGTGTTTCTATAAAAATTAACGTACTTTGAAACAGCACGGCGCATATCGCTTCCGTCGGCGTCGTAGGTATACTTTTTGTTTATTTATAGATCTTTTACATTTTTTAATCCGTTGTACACGCTCCCATATTTGTTTAACAAAGTTTAAATTCCACCGCTAGTATTAATACAAACATTCAAATATTTTCGAAACCATAATCTCAATATGTACATTTCCTATAGCCGCTGCGACGAAACGTAAAAATTTCGGAAAAATCTCGGGGCCGCGCACATCGCGTTCGCGCCGAATTTTTAACATCGATTTACATTCACGGCGAAAGCACGGCCGTTAACGGAGACAATTTCATGGAATTTAACCTTCAATCATAACTTCATTAACTGTCGCCGAGGGAGAGCTACCGTGAGGGCTTACGTGGGGTTAAAGTGCCCTCGGTGTAGCCCCCCTGCATATCATTTGTATAGCTATAACAGCGCCAGATAGCGCCGAGAGTAACATTCGCCCTCTTGGTTATCTTTCTTTCTTTTTAACTGCCGATTCTCCCCCGCGATGGGTTTAGAGGCCGGAAGAAAGAGAAAAGCCAGCGGATATATTTCACATGAATATCTCCCAAGGTATGCTCGAACAAGAATGGTAAAGATAAAATATCTACCGCCAATGAGAAGAAAGGGAAAGGGAGAACGAGCGAGAGGGGAAGACACGGTGAAATGAATGAACTCGTCGAGTACCGCTTTTGCATATTAATGGTTATACGTCGTTAGGGAAGAGGCTATCGTATCGCCGGCACCGGGGAAAACGACAAAAAAGACACATTAACGCGCCGCGGTTGTCTCCTCGATACTGAAACACCGCTAAATGTCGGGCTGAAGCACCCTCCGAGCACACTCCACTCGATACCTGGTTGACGCTCGAGTGCAAACGTTTGTACGTCTTCATAAGAAAGTCATTCAGAGGATTCTCAAACTCGCGGATAAAATATTCATCTAGATTACAGTACATTTATATTACACGAAGCGATCGAAAGTATAAATCGAGACTGCTCGACGATTAACAATACGATCGACTTGCGATTTACGTATCCAAGTGAGGCTTTCCTAAAAAATATACATTTAAGCACGTTGAAAGTTGCTCGATAAGCGCATGAGCAATTTACAAAAACAGCTTATTTGATCCAACCTCTCTTCTAGAACGATAAATAAATTTTGGTCGGCCTTAACTGGCACGTGTTTAATAAATTCAACAAATACACGGCAACGTTTCGACCACGGGTTTTGGTCCTTTTCAAGCAATTTCTTAATAAATAATCAAGCAAATGTAATATAAAGTCAGGTAATAAAACTTGCTTGAAAAGGGCCAAACCCCATGATCGAAATGTTGCTGTGTATTTCTTGAATTTATTAAACACCTGTCAGTTAAGGTCGACCAAAATTTATTCATTGTTATTTGTTACTGGCAACCTAAAGAGATTTCTAGGCTGCGGATTCTGCTGTGCCGATTTCAAAGATTCTTTATTAGAGAAACGCGAAATATTGCACAGGACCAATAAATTCAACAAGGGACATTACGTTGGCTGGAAGTCGCGCAAGGTAATACAGTGCATCGCAATTTGATTGAGGAAAGCGAACGTGGGCAGCGATTCTGCCGGAATTACCTCAAGGACCGATGTCCGGGGAGGAGGAAGGACGCTACGAGAATGCAAACATATGGCAGCGATCGCTCGAGCAAGCACGGGATGTAAATTTCAGCCCTCGCTTTGCTTCAAATTCCCCGGAACGTCGCTTTCGATCTGATTACCGTTCACTCGCGTCGCTATGGCAAGGTAAAGGGGATAATACCGCGATACGAAAAAAGAAGCGAAATAATCAATCGAGCTTAGCGCGCTGTAAAGGGTTCAGAACTGTAGGGATTTACGCTCTAAACGCCAACCCCGCTATTGCTCGTTAACTTCAATTCCTACAATCCGTACGCAACACAGCGCCAAGTGCAAGCTGATTGCGAATAATGCATATTTTCCGATAACATCTTCATTCTACCGAACGTAGAAGAGGAGAATCGTCAGAGGGTTCGCTTCAGAAGTTGCGCGAAAAAGAATAAAACTCGGAACAAATGTTGGTAGTACATCTGTTGTTTACTCTGCGTCTTGTACTAAATAATTCTCGTTCGTTCCTATGGCTTCACGCCGCTCGGAAGGAAGACGAAGTTTCCACCCCGATAAAAGTTCTTTCATACCTCTCGAAGCCACTTCTTCTCTTCCTCGACATACAGCCGAGATCCGGCGCCTCCAATCTACGTATTTTAGGTACACGGTACTTTTCCAGGAAATGTCAGAGATGACTTTCTGCCGCATTACGGTAAATAAGGAAAGTTATTACGGCGGTACAAACTCGATGAGTGGAGACAGTGGAAAGATCTATGGAGCTACCCGAGTGTTCGAAATATGGGAACTCACGTGGATCCTCATCCTACTCGTCGTACGCATTTTTATCAGCGGAAAAAGGACTTGGAGACGTAAATTAAACGACGACGTTTACGTTCAAGTTGATTTTACAGCGACGCGTTGCATTAAGAACTAATTTCACCGGTGATCAACATCGAGAACATCATGAGTATCGATACAACGAGATCGAGTTTCTTTGGTGAAATGCGTTAGTTAACCAAACGTGTACAAATGGAGCGGACGCGAAGGAAGGATCGCTCGTACAACCGTGGCATGCAAATTTCGTCGCTGCGCTTCAAACGTTCCGCCAAGACTTTTCAATTCGACCGTCATTCATCAAACCTTCGACTTCGAGGAGAAAAGAACGCGCGGGTCGACTACACGCGAGCATCCATCACCCATTCAGTCTAACAAGTTGGAATCGAGCGAAGAGAAGAGAAAAATCGTGCCCAAGTACAGCACATCTTCCTCTGCTCCCTATTCTCATACTTCGTACCGAGGCAAGCCGATGAAACGTATACTTTATACATGGCAGCAGTGCCGTTCTACTCGCAGACAGACATGAATAAATAAAGCCTTCCGGTATGCTACGAAACCCCTCCGATATTGATCGCGATTATTTATAAATGCTGTTGATGAAGTATCCCTGTCACGGATGACAAATAATCGTTTGTTCCTCTCCCGATCTGACCTCTCTGACCTCCTTTACCAAGTTATCGTAAAGCTATTTTCTTCTCGAATCATTAATAAATCTAAAGGACAGTTTGCTCGAAAAGCTTCTCGATGTTCAAGTTGTCACACGAACACGCGAAGATACTACGGTCACAATTGTGCAGATATCTTGTCGTTATTTTCGTTGCGCACAATTTCAAAACAAGAGAATAGATAAGATAAGACTTTGCGAATCATCACTTTAAGTTGTGATTTTAAGTTAGTTTCCTCAAACTGCCAGTATTAATAATAAAACTTCCAAATTCCATTCGACCTCAGCTGGCCCCATTTATTAATATAGCTTTCACGACGTTCCGACCTTTGGTTTAGGTCCTTGTCAAGTGAGATCTAAGAGTAAGTATTGTACATCACGCGAGAAGTATAAATTCCTTGTAGTGAATCGTAGAACGGTTCATTTTGGCATACCTTGTTACGGAGCCAAGTCAATTACAAATAAAAGAGCATCCCAGTAGAACAAATTTCTGGGTTCAGAGCAACTGTGAGATTGGACGAACGTCCGGGGCCAAGAAATATACGGCCAAGATCGAGGGGAAAACCGCTGAGGGCATTGTGGTGTACAGATTTGCGGCATTACTGGGCATTGCTAGGCATTTTTTGGGCATTAGGCTTTGCTGAGGCATTGTAAAGATAAAATAAGATAATAAGATAAAGTAATGCCCACTGGGCATTAGTGGGCATTGGTGTACAAGACTTGGGTCAGCGGTTTCCCCCTCGGCCAAGACTGATTAGTCGTTTACGGATTCAAAGGTCAGGCAACTGTGATTAGCAAAAACAAATCTGTGATTTTAAGTTGTGAGACCGACATAGAAATTACGATGACGATAATAACAATTGCGCGTATGTATTGTACAGATTAAACGTTATTCCGGCGGTTCTCGTCGAAATGTAAGCTAGGAAAAGCCTCGTCTCGCGAATCACCCGCCAATTTCCGCGGTACGCTTTATCAACGCGAAACAGATATCCTATTATATACAGCGTGTGCGAAACCATCGGAATATGGCTGAGTCGTCAAGTACAACCATCCGGATGCATAAAGTGTGTGCCGAGGCAGCCGAAGCGGAAAAACAACTTCAATCGACGAAGCCAAAGCCTCGGGATCGACTGATTCCGCTTCCCCGCGACAAAATCCATACAATGCACCAGACACCGAAATATACTTGTCTCTATTTACAGAATTAATTTCTTTCGTTGCCATACGAATCGCTCGTGCTGACAGATGCGAATATCATTATAATAATATCAAAGGCGATATTTTCGTACGTATCGCGGGATGGAAGCAATTGAATGGGAATGCTAAGACTCCTCGGGAGAGACTTGGCGAGCTACAGTTTGTCTCCGCGAGTGCTTTGACGATCTTAAGATAAATTATTCTTTGGCGCATTTAATCTCTGAAATGGTCGCCATAACTCGTAAATCTTCAATTTTTTAACATTAGCCATTTATGTGAGTGATTCTGTCGCAGTGCACTAAAGTGCACTTGGAGAGAATAAATAAAAAATAAGATCTCGCCCTTCTCGAAAGTCATGTCCTTGCAGAAAGAGAGGAGAGCAAAAGTAACCGGTTAACGCGTAAAGATTGCGCGCGAGATTCTGACGCGTGGTGGAGATAATGGAGGAGTGTTTCAGACGTACTCACGTCGTAAAATAAAACAGTCTGGATGTCGGCGCTGATGTTTTATATAAAACACCCCCGGTGAATACTGTACGACGACTACGGTACGTTGGCAGGATATAAAGAGCGAGATTAACATTTAACGACTTTGTCAGCCCGTTGCCATCTACAGAATGAGGTGCGCATGACAGTACTGTCATGTCGTAAGTTGTGGAATTCAATGCAACAGATCGTAATTTATGCGATCGTAAACGTTCTTTACTGCACTGACATTCGTGGCGAGGGATAAACGTGCGGCGGAAGGAAGTCGAACGCGTAGCGTGTAACGAGACTAGGTATGCTCGTGATGTAAATATCTAATCGATACTGTATAAGAGTCAAACAATGTATTTGTATTAAAGTTGTTTGCATTATATTTTTATTGAGTGAGTATTAAAAATTTGTCTCATTAATATTATTGTCTCCTTTACTTCTTTCGGTAAAATCTTAGGCTCGAATGTTTGGATAGAACATTTTAACTCACAGATAGATTTAATATCGCCGGCAGTTTAAAACCAATTATATGTAGTTTTTAAATAAAAACAATGGTCAGTGTAGGTCATTTTACGAAACCACATATAACATTTTAATATCAAAAATAATGAACTATCTAGTTCGCATAAATATCTATTTTAGTTGGTATTGTATACGAGTCAAACGAGCATCTCGAAAATTTAAGGGAAATTTTAAATATTGAAAAATATCAATCTTCGTTATGAATTTTATTCAAAAATCTGTCATTTTTACTTGAATCGCGATCTCCTAAAATTTTCATTATAAAAAAGAGATACCGATCTGTCGCGTTTTGCGTACTTCAATTCGTACATGTTTAATAGAAATGACAATTTTTGTAGAAAAAAAATTGGTTACGTTGATTAGATTGATAAAAAAATTTTTTAACACAATGATATTACCTTTTTCTACTAAGCTCTAGTTTGTAAAAGCGTAACATTAAAATTAAAAGATTTAAAATGTCCATTATTGTGTAGCTATTATTGTGCTGGTAATGAACAGAGATAAATACGTGGCGAGCTCGGATCGTCGCGAAATCTCGGCACTGAATAGCGTAGTTATTCACACATAAATTAGGCGCGTGAAATGAATACCAACGGCGCGTTTAATTAAATTTGTGTCGTGATATATGCGCCAGTTATTACAAATCGTCTCTGCAAGGGTAACGTGCCTCAAATGAATTCATGTAATTTAATATATCTTTCTTCTCCTCTGATGCTTTCTTCGCGGAAAATATACAAAAAAAAATGCACGGACATTAGTACTTTCGTGTATGTTCACGTTTTTCTTCCAAAATGTTGAGTAAACTTTATAATTCAATAAATCAGCAGTCGTAACGAACTCTCGTGAAGGAAGGAAAACAGCTCATTACTTCCATGCTTTAACTTAATAACAGACTTTGCTCTTTATAATTAGGCGGACGCAAAGCAGGAGCTACTCTTTTCTCACAGGGTTATGTATGCAGAGAGGATATAAGTTTCTCGATAGACTGAAGTTGTACTGGCAGTCCTCAGGAGAGCAAAAAGTGCTAACGACCCGTGCGCTCAAAGTACCAAGTTTTAAATCCATTTCGGACGAGTCGCTGGTAATTGTCAATACACGACGTTTCGTTTCCTATCCGGTTAATCCGCATAATGTCGCGAGTTTTCATTTAAATGTTCTTGAGAACAGCGCTGAGCAGGGCTGAATGTTCATTACCAAGGATATAAAATTAAAAATAAAATCACTCACCGCCCAGGTCTGCAAAAAAGATCTCGTGAAGAGCCAGAAACTCTTCCTCGGGAAGTATGTCCACTTTTCCAAAGTGGTCATTCTCGGGCCAGACTTCTCTGTAACAGATTTCATTCCAACTATTACTTTTAATAACCATTAAGAGTATAACGATATTAAAAATAGATGTATAACAATATACATGATTGTAACATGAGAGAAGCATAGCAACAGCAACTTAATAACATGATAACGTTACGCGCTTGTAAGCAGCTCTGATATACAGCAACGCAACATTCTCGTATGTATAACTTATTACAAACTACACAAACTTCATATTTCATAACGCTGCAAAGTTCAATATATCACATCGAACAAATATATTATTTGCAGTTAAATCTCTTTGTCGTGGACCGCGCGAGATGAAACATTAGCTATTTCGTAATATCACGTTCGAAAGGAATTTACAAGAAATATTAATTTAAAAAAAACCCCTTTTTAACTTGTAATTTTCAACAGCGTAAATATAATTTGCGTAAAATATTAAGTTATAATACTCTTCCTAAATTCATCGGGAGTTTCAATGTACAAAAGTTCCATCGTATAAAAGATTTCTAAACTGCATTATAATAAGGGCAATGTGATTAAATAAAGCAAATTCATTATCTCGAGTTATACTAAGGAAGATTCGGTAGAGTGCAGTGACGCGATGAGAAGTCCGAGTGGCAAACTCAATGAGTCTCGTAGAAGGTTCCTTTGAGCATGAGAACCTCACCACGATCTACACCAACATCGGACTCCTTGCGTCAAGTGCTCACACCCAACCTTCATTCTTCGTCGACCCACCTACCTACGCTACCGTTGATACTGACACACATGCATCTCCTTTACAAAGTATCTGTGTATCTTAGGGCCACAAAGCGGAAAGTGCCACCGCTACCGTCGGACGAAGATATAAGGGAAGAGGAGGCGCCGTAAGATAGAAGAAAGACTTTCGAAGATGAGAATAGCAAAGACGCCCGTGCTTCAATCTACATATTAAAATTTCGTCGAGTTTATCGCAACGTGTAATCGCGAGTCGGAATCATTTTTGCACAATTTTGCAATTACAAAATTCGCAAAATCTGATTATATATGACCTCACGTACCTAACAAAAATTAATAACTCGCGAAGAATCTTGTTTTTTTTCCTAACAAAACTTTTCTCGTTTTATCTTGTACAAT